>NC_089802.1:77207840-77507840 GCF_029633855.1 Hoplias malabaricus | reverse complement strand
TTCATACATGGCCCACGTACTGTAAAGTGAGCATATATTTAAAATGTATGGTCCAGATCTAGCTCATACAGTTGTGGTCAAACTTATTGGCACATTTTAATAGTTTAGTATTTAAAAAAACATTATATTCAGAAATACGTGAATATTTACCAACTTTGTCATGAGTATTTTAGTAGCATGTCCAAATACAATAAACAAAAAATGTTGACTTGTCATCATACATGCTGTCATCTCAAAAAAAGAAATAAAGATGAAGCATAGTAGTATATGACATGGACAGGATTAAAGACACCCTTCCCTAATGAAAGAAATCCACTAAAATATGCAGGGCAGGGTGCCTCCAGGACCAAGGTTGAGAACCATTGTGTAAAAGAACTGTATGGAGGCCCTTTTTAAGGACTGTTTCAGTATAAGCTGATGTGACTGGCCCTTGTGCTTTGTATTAACTCATATAAAATTCCTCAGTTGTCATAATGGTTGAAATTCAAATGTCAAAATAAATGACTATATTGAGCATTTGTATTGGTTAACGGCTTCACAAAAAAAAAATAAGAAAGCACTAGTGTATTATTTCCTGTGTATTTATGTAAAATTAAATATATCATTCTATGCTGAAGTTAAAAGAGTGATTCTGCAAAATGTTCAAATAACTAAGTGTATTGATTTCTGTATTTAAAAACTGGAATTTATAGAACAATATAACCTGACAAGGAATCTATTTTAAGATTATTGTTATTTTTACTGGCAGCACGGTGGCGCAGCAGTTAGTGTCGCAGTCACATAGCTCCAGGGACCTGGAGGTTGTGGGTTCGATTCCTGCTCTGGGTGACTGTCTGTGAGGAGTTGGTGTGTTCTCCCTGTGTCCGTGTGGTTTTCGTCCGGGTGACTGTCTGTGTGGTGTGTTCTCCCTGTGTCTGCGTGGGTTTCCTCCGGGTGCTCCGGTTTCCTCATACAGTCCAAAAGCACACGTTGGTAGGTGGATTGGCGACTCAAAAGTGTCCATGAGTGTGTGAGTGAATGTGTGTCACCCTGTGAAGGACTGGTGCCCCCTCCAGGGTGTATTCCTGCCTTGCGCCCAATGATTCCAGGTAGGCTCTGGACCCACCATGACCCTGAACTGGATAAGCATTTACAGATGAATGAATGAATGAATATATATTGAAAATAAGAAACCTTGGATCTGTAAACACTCTAACAACAGACTTTTATATAGGGTTAAGTTTGTGTAAATTTACATAATTTTTCTGTTTTTAACCAGAAACCTCCAGTACTATAATAGTGAGACCTCATGGATAAACAGTACATCATAATATTTAGTATGCACATTAACCAACATTTAACGGTTATACTCTGTACATTTATAGGATAAGGACATTTATTGACCGGTAAGGTTCTGTTTATAAACGTTGTAATAAGATTGTAAAAAGCCTGTAATTTGACAGATTGCTGTAGATTGACTGAATAAATATTTTTAATAGCATAGCTTACCCTTTTATTTAAAGATGCCAATTTCAAATTACAGAACTTAAATGTATTTTTGCAGTATTGCCTTAATTTTATTACATTTTAATAATGTATTTTAAGGATGAAATCCCATAATTTTACTACAATTTGGCTGTAAAATTACAAAGAATATATACAGCGAAAGATTGTGATTTTACAGTAATAAATTGTAAAATTACATGTAGTAGTTTACTGTAATTTTACGGGACTTGTTTGGCAACTGCCAGACATTTGACCATTTTTTAACATTGTTTTTTTTTTCAGTGTTCCCCACAACCACAGTGCTGATAACCGTTTGTGGTTGTTTACATGACCGTCTTTGCTGTCTGTGAGAGAGATGACTCCGAACAACAGAATTAGCTTCATATCCTTTCTGTGATGTGATTTATACCAGCACCTGTGAAAATCACCCACCCCTTAGATGTCTTAGTTGTTATTTGTTGCTTTGATAAATGGAATCATTCATTCATTGTCTGCAACCTTTATCCAATTCAGGGTCATGGTGGGTCTGGAGCCTACTCGGAATCACTGGGCGCAAGGCGGGAACACACCCTGGAGGGGGCACCAGTCTTTCACAGGTTAATAAATGGAATCATATTCAATATAATTAAAGAAAAAGAATTGTCAGGGGTTTAACCTGTTAAGTGTTATACCTTTTTGTCCTGTAGCCATGCACCTGTGAGCCCTGAGCGTGTCATGTGATTGGGTTCACATGTGTTTTTAATATGTTCTTATTTATAAGCTCCCTTTGTAGCCTTGGTGTTTGTCGTTCATTGTTGCTTGTTGGAGTGTTGTGTTCGTGTCTCTCTGTGTCATTAAATGTCCACTTCAGCCTATGCATCCGTCTCTCATGTCTCTTTCACTCAATGAGCATGACAAGAATAAAATAAAAGTAAACAAAATGACAAAACGAAAACAGATTTCTATAAAGTAAAGTGTGTGAGGTAAAATGAGGGACTGCATAAATATTCACCCACTGACCACATCCACGCCGTTGTTGAATATAAGTCAGAGCTTTACAGGACACAGACAAAGAGAAAGTAGCGGTTAAAGCCGTTCTCATATTAAATCTCCTCTGCGGTTAACCACATAAATCAGGTGGGAGACTCAAAGCTAAACTGGAGAAAGGGTGTTTTGTCTCATGAAACCAAAACAGAGCTTTATGGCCTTCTGACTACATGCTATAACACTGTGCATGACCACAAACCCGCTTTCACGTTTCCCACAACTCCCTCTCGGTACACAGCTGCTGCTCTGACTTTGACTCTGACTCTGAACCACACTCTGAAATCATATTACACACAGCAAAAATACACTTCCACCACATCAGCTCTGTGTCTCAGGATTCTGCGGAAGAAAGATTGTTTTACCTTCAGAGTGTGATTAGGTTTTTGTTTAACCTGCAGTGGTTCTTCAAAGCAGAACCCAAAGCTCTCTAGTCTGCTACAAAACACAGTTGGAGGGGAGTGAGAAAAGGAACAGGACACAGAGAAAGAGCTGACGTGAGGAGATTCAAAATGTTTCCTTTGTTGTCAGAGGGAAAAACATACACTTTCACAACACAGAAACATTCATCTGAAAATCATTTCATGAGGAACTCAGTTGGGGGAAAGGTATGGAGACGTTTACTCACCTGGTCTAGACCTGAGCAATTTGGCTAAAAATTACATCATGATCAACTGATACAGATGAGATAAGTTTGTAACGGTCACAGATTAAAAAAAGAATATCATTCTCAAAATATATGAATACACTGCTTTTTAAAATGTTAACGACTTTATTATCATTATTTAAAATATACAAATATTTACTAGAAATATACATCCAAAAATTATTCACATAATTTAAAGATTTCACTAGACGTGTAAATTTACATTTTCATTATCCTTTTCCAATAATAAAAAATGGACACCAAAAAACTGTAAAATTATTATTTTATTATAAAAAAAGTGAAATGTGTCCTGAATACATTCTTAAAACAAAAACATCTCCACAGTTCAGTGCAGGCTCTGCTCCAGAGACTCTTCTTCTTCTTTCTGCTGCTCCTGTCAGGAGTGGTCACAGCCACAAGCCGCATGGCACTGTTTTTATGGTAGATGCCCTTCCTGATGCACCCCTTCGGGCATTGGGACCAGCACTACAATGCAATGCATTGTACAAACACTCACACCTATGGACAATTTTTGGAGTCGTCAGTCCACCTACCAATATGTGTTTTTAGACTGGGAGGAAGACGGAGCACCCGGAGGAAACCCATGCAGACACAGAGAGAACACACCACACTCCTCACAGACAGTCACCCGGAGGAAACCCACTCAGACACAGGGAGAACACACCACACTCCTCACAGACAGTCACCCAGAAGAAACCCATGCAGACACAGGGAGAACACACCACCCTCCTCACAGACAGTCACCCAGAGGAAACCCACACAGAAACAGGGAAAACACACCACACTCCTCACAAGTTCAAGAAGTTTATTGTCATTTCAGCAGTATACAGTGTTTACAGTACACAGTGAAACGAAATAGCGTTCCTCCAGGACCAAGGTGCTACATAAGACAATACACAACATTAAAGTGCAACTAGTGCAAAGCTAGTGCAAACATAAAACAGTTCACACACATTAAAGTGCAAGGGACATAGAACACAGAACAATACACAACATTAAAGTGCAACTAGTACAAATCTAGTGCAACATAAAAGAGTGCATACACGTTAAAGTGCAAAAGATATGGCTAAGAAAATACAAAACAATGTCACTACAGTACAATACAATGCAATACAAGACAAGGCAAAACCATAAGTACGGAGGGGGTGAGGGAGAGGGACACTGCAATTAAAGTGTATTGTGCTGTAAACGGTAACTGGATGTAAACATGTAAACTGGGTATGTGTAAACAGTACACTCATTTTCAGTCCAACAGACCAGTGTTTGCGTGAAGAAATGTATGTGTGTGTGTGTTTGTGTGTGTGCTTCTTCAGTCCAGTCTCAGTCTCTAGGTGTTCAGGAGTCTGATAGCATGTGGGAAGAAGCTGTTGCGGAGTCTGGATGTGAGGGCTCGAATGCTTCGATACCTTTTTCCAAACGGCAGTAGGTTGAGGAGAGTGTGTGAAGGGTGTGTGTGATCTCCCACAATGCTGAGTGCTTTGCGGGTGCAGCGAGTGGTGTAGATGTCTGTAATGGAGGGAAGAGACACACCGATAATCTTCTCAGCTGTCCTCACGTTCCGCTGGAGGGACTTGCGATCTGCCACAGTGCAGTTTCCAAATCAGACAGTGATGCAGCTGGTCATGATGCTCTTGATGACTCCTCTGTAGAAAGTGGTGAGAATTGGAGGGGAGAGATGAGCCTTCTTCAGCCTTCGCAGAAAGTAGAGGCGTTGCTGGGCTTTCTTTTTGATGTTACTGGTGTTAGTGGATTCCCGCCTTGCGCCCGATGATTCCAGGTAGGCTCTGGACCCCCCGCGACCCTAAATTGGATAAGCGGTTACAGATAATGGATGGATGGATGGATGGTGTTAGTGGACCAGGTGATATCATCCGCTAGGTGAACACCAAGGAATTTGGTATTTCTGACAATCTCCACAGCAGAGTTGTCGATGTTCATCAGCGAGTGCTCACCCCTTCTTTTTCTGAAGTTTACAACCATCTCTTTGGTTTTGTCCACGTTCAAAGACAGGTTGTTGACTTCACACCGGTCAGTTAGCCGCTGCACCTCCTCTCTGTATGCTGACTCGTCATTCTTACTGATGCGACCCACCACAGCCGTGTCATCAGCGAACTTGATGATATGATTTGAGCTGTGCATCGCTACACAGTCATGGGTCAGCAATGTGAACAGCATTGGACTGAGCACGCAGCCCTGGGGGGCTCCAGTGTTCAGTGTGATGGTGCTGGAGGTGTTCCTACCGATCCGGACTGACTGAGGTCTCCCAGTCAGGAAGTCCAGGATCCAGTTGCAGAGAGAAGTGTTAAGGCCCAGTATATTCAGCTTCCCGATCAGGTGCTGAGGAATGATTGTGTTGAATGCTGAGCTGAAGTCTATGAACAGCATTCGGGCATATGTGTCTTTCTTGTCCAGGTGGGTGAGTGCCAGGTGCAGCGTGGTGGATATGGCATCGTCCGTTGAACAGTTAGGACGATATGTGAACTGTAGAGGGTCCAGTGTGGGGGGAAGTAGGGTTTTGATGTGCCTCATGATGAGCCTCTCGAAGCACTTTGTGATTACCGGTGTGAGTGCAACGGGACGATAGTCATTGAGGCAGGACACAGAAGAATTCTTAGGCACTGGGATGATGGTGGTGTTCTTGAAGCATGTTGGAACAATGGTGCTGCTAAGAGAGATGTTGAAGATATCAGTGAAGACATCAGCAAGCTGGTCTGCACATTCTCTGAGCAGTCTGCCAGGAATGTTGTCTGGTCCAGAAGCTTTCCGCAGGTCGACTCTGCATAGAGTTTTCCTCACGTCGGCTGCAGTAAAAGACAGCACATGGTCGCTGAAAGAAGGGGTGGGCTTTCTCGCCGTTACGTTGTTCTGTGCCTCAAACCGTGCGAAGAAATGGTTCAGCACGTCTGGTAGGGAAGCATCTCCGTCACAAGCAGGTGGTGTAGTCTTGTAGCTGGTGATGCTCTGGATGCCCTGCCACATGCTCCGAGTGTCTCTACTGCTCTGGATGTGGCTGTGAATGATTTGGCTGTGTGCACGCTTTGCCTCTCTGATAGCTCTGGAGAGTAGTTTTGACGCGCGCGCCGCCAGCTCAACCACAGACAGTCACCCGGAGGAAACCCACACAGACACAGGGAGAACACACCACCCTCCTCACAGACAGTCACCCAGAGAAAACCCACGTAGACACAGGGAAAACACACCACACTCCTCACAGGCAGTCACCTGAAGGAAACCCACACAGACAAAGGGAGAACGCACCACACTCCTCACAGACAGTCATGTGGAGAAAACCCACGCAGACACAGGGAAAACACACCACCCTCCTCACAGACAGTAACGCGGAGGAAACCCATGCAGACACAGGGAGAACACACCACACTCCTCACAGACTGTCACCCGGAGAAAACCCACACAGACACAGGGAGAACACACCACACTCCTCATAGACAGTCACCCGGAGGAAACCCACGCAGACACACAGCGAACACACCACACTCCTCACAGACAGTCACAAGGAGAGAAACACATGTTGGTAGGTGGATTGGAGACTTGGTAAGCGTGCATAGGTGTGAGTGTGTGAGCGTGTGATGCCCTGTGAAGGACTGGTTTACGCCTTGCGCCCAGTGATTCCGGGTAGGCACCGGCTCACCGCAACCCTGAACTGGATTATGGTTACAGATAATGAATGAATGAATGTTTTCACTTTGACATTAAAAACATTCATTTTTGTAAATTCCCCCCAAAAACCCACATTATTTTGACTATAATTCCACTATTAAAAGCAGATCATTGCCCCTGAACTGACAGTGTTTTAAATGTTTAATTTTGTCAGGGGAGTTAAGCTGGAGTTAAAGATGTCCGCCCCTGCTGTACCTCTCACCAACACTGGGCCTGGCTATAACATCGTGACCCACGTTATCTCCCCAGAATCAGCAACATCTCAAACTGGACAGAACCCAGAATCAGCAACATCTCAAACTGGACAGAACCCCCCCCAATAACAGCCCCCTGCAGAATTTCCTCAAAGGAGAACCCAAAGCTTTAGGGGTAAGTGCTTTACACTTGAGCCCAGCTCTCTACTCTGCTACAAAACACTGTGGGTGGGGGGATTGGCTGAAATGTCTGGAGGAGAGCCAGAACACAAAGAAGGAGCTGAGGGGGGAAATTCAACATGTCCTTTGTTTTTTTTTTTCTTTCTTTCTTTCTTTCTTTCTTTCTTTCTTTCTTGTGTCTAAACATAATCAGAGCTATTTCATCAGCCCTCTGTTGGGAGGCTGTAATCCTCTTTACACTCTA
The DNA here is from genome assembly GCF_029633855.1 of Hoplias malabaricus. NCBI lineage: Eukaryota > Metazoa > Chordata > Actinopteri > Characiformes > Erythrinidae > Hoplias > Hoplias malabaricus. Next base: position 77,500,369 of record NC_089802.1, on the reverse strand, counting down.
AAAAGAGAACAGTTGATCCAACTTAATTGAATTGCTTCAATTGGTAACAAGTAATTCACTTAAGTTTATCCAACTTATTTTTTTAAGTTTAACCTTAAAAAACTTAAAAAATTAAGTTGGATAAACTTAATTGAATTACTTGTTACCAATTGAAGCAGTTCAATTAAGTTGGTTCTTTTTAGAGTGTATGTCCGTGTTTGCTGTTATCTTGTGCTAATTGGCAAGTTAGTGCTTTGGCTAATCAAACTGAACACAGAATCACTCCACTCTACTCAACTTAACCAGTTTCAAACACTTCAATGATATTATTCTTTAGGATATAGCATTGTATACTGTTATCTAAATTATCTAGTAGGCTACAGCTTCAGTCAGATCAGTCCACTGCTGATAAACAATGAATGGATCCTATTGGTGGGTTTGACCTAGGATTTGTGTATTCGTTGTGTGTTTATTGGCGGTTCATATTTAGTGTTTTTAAAAGAAAATATCACGTTCTATATTATCAAATATTTTTTTATTAATGTTACTGGTGATGTGACTATCGTGCTACATATTGCTGTAGTTTTATTTCATGCAATCCTACTCTGAAGTAAAATTTTAAACCATTGTAATTAAGTACATCCAGCCTGGTCTCACTTTGATTTCATGCATATTTGACTAAAATGCCATTCCCAGGGTTATTATTGCCACCTATACAATGTGTATTAAATATATTCCTGGATGGTTATGTGAATTTCTGGCAACCATGCTTTAAAAATCTATCAGATGTTGCCCCAAAACCTTTTTCTTTGCTGATGTCTGAGGGTCTGGTAGTCCTAATACATTGCCCTTTGTTGATTCAGGGGAAGATGGGGATTTTGTGGCAGGGTCTGTTAGCAGTTTATGGGCAGGGCTGTTTTCATTCATGGGTGAGGCTCTGAACAGTTTGTATGTGGGGCTCTGAGCTTGTGTACACAGTGTAGTATTTCCATTGATGAGCGGGATTATGCACTTTGCATTAAAGTCCATGGTCAAGTTCACGAATGTAACCATTATGTTTGATTTTAATTTTAGCTGCGAAAACACCACATTTGAAAACATTAAAAACATTTATACTTTATGTGACTGTTTGTGTTTTTACTGAAACAAACCTCTACACTCTCAGAAAAAAAGGTAGGGTGCAGGTACATTTTTGTTGTTGCTAAAAGTACAAGCAGCGTAAATGTGCTTTAAATAGTACAGCAGTGGTGTTAAATTCCAGATGTGTTCCCTAAAGGGTTCATCTTCCTCAGAAAGAGAGGTGAACATTTGTAAGATTTCATTATGGAGCTGTGTGTCCCTAATTAAAGATTCTAAGATTCTATCCTTTGAATGTACCACCTCTGTGACACTTTTTATGACAGTACAGTTGTTTTCTTTACAGACCTTCCAACAAGTGATCTTCCTATTAGGTTTGATCACAATCATCTTTGGAATCATATTGACATTCTACTTACACTCCATAGTCACTATCTACAATGGGAGTTTCTACTGGGCCTCTTTTCTGGTGAGCCTTTTTCATTCCATCCAAAAAAGAGAGGCCTAAAGAGATCATTTCCAGTGCCAGTTTCAGTCCACTCATGTTTCTCTTCCTCCTCAGTACATCACTGCTGGTGCTCTTGCTGGTTCAGCAAGATTCAAGTTTAATAAATGCAAGGTACGTAATACAGACATTGTTTACTCCTTAAACACCCTCACTGATTGCTAGCTAGGAATCCCCAATCACACACACTACCACCTACACTCTGTTCAAGACCTTTCAACTCAGGGACCACCTCTTTACCAGCGAGGCAATTGGACAGCTCAGTCTTAGCATACTAGGGTCTGCTTTGTCAGCCAATAGACACCTGCGCTGGTCAGCACTGTGATTGTGTGATGGGGAGGTAATGCCGGGGAATCTAAGACCAAGAGCAAGGAAGCAAAACTGGCCTCATCCTCTTGGTCTTAGAATAGCCCCAGTATCCTAGTCTCAGATGTCAAAAGCATTGCATTTTTTATATTGTATTATGGTTTTACGTTGTATCTGAATATACTGACTGTGCCCATTGTTGGGTGCTCATATCATTCCCTGTGTTCTGTCCAGGTGACGTGCTCTCTGGTGATGAATGTGCTCAGCGCCATCACTGCAGGATTAGCTGTCATTCTGCTGTCTGTGGATTTTACTCTGTGGTGGCCTGAATGCCCAAACTATGGCAATCATGAGTATGACAGTAATTACAGATGTACATATCTGGTGAGATTTTTTTTATTTTTGTCTTATTTTTACAAACAAAAAATGTCACTCAACAGCTTGATTGTATTCTATAAATAAATACAGTACTGTGCAAAAGTTTTAGGCTTGATATTACGAGATTTAAAAATTTGTTTAACTAAGGAGTAAGTGTTTATTTGCTAAAAAACAAACAAACAACAAATAACCCCCAACATTAGAATAAACCCAATCACATTATTCCAGGATGATACTCTGTGTGTGAATGTGTGGGTTTAACTTTGTTCAAGTCTCTCCTTGTGGAGTCTGTATTATTTGAGGTGATCATCCAGTACCTAGTTTTAGTGGTGAATAAATAATGATTTTAAATAATGTGTGCTGTGGATTTAACAAATTCATACAAATCAAGGAGAATCTGAGCAAAACATTGTTCTTCAAACTGACTCTCACCTACTGCTTTATAGAAAAACATTATCATATATGCCTTGTGCCCTATGATGCCAGGTAAGCTCTGGACCCACCGCGACCCTGAACTGGATAAGCGGTTACTGGATAATTAGTTTAAATATATATCATTATCTTATGTGCCTAAGACTTATGCACATTACTGTATATATATATTATATTTATTATTTATATAACATTTGGCACTTGAAACAAACTCTGAATGTGTGGATAAAGGTAGGTTTACCACTGTGTTACATCACCTTTCCTTTTAATTCCAGTGTTTGATGCTTTGGGTACTGAGGAGACTAACTGCTGAAGTTTTGCAAGTGGAGTTAGCTCTTTTGTCTTGATACTTCAGCTGCTAAAAAGGCAGTGTTTGACATTTTCCGATTTTTATATATAGTCTCCAGGACCTAGGACCTACATTACATCAGAGATTCTGAACTAAGCCCTAAGACTGTATGGGGGAGCCACTGTGTGGAACATAAACTGGTTATCACTTTTGTAAAGATTGTTTGTGTATTTGAGCTGGTGGAGAGTGAGTGGTTGCTCCTGTATAAAGTTGAATGATAAAACTGATGTTTTTCAGGGCCTGAGTAAAGGAATCAGAGGAGTTCTGCTGGTTTGCACTATTGGTCATTTAATTGTCTCCATCTGCATCTCAGCATATTCATGTAAAGCCAGCTGTGGCAATGAACCAGTGGTAATAACACACACAGATTCAATACAATACATTCTCTGCATCAGAGGTTCTTAAATCTGGACTCTGGATCCAGGTTCCATGTGGGTGTTTTGAAGTGAGTGACTGGTATTACACCATTCGTTATTGGTTGCTGCTATAGTGCCACACAGGCTAGCCACTTTAAAAACTTGGACTGGAACCCAAACTGTTCTAGACTATTATCCAACCAATAATCAGCATTAACATCTACCATCTGACCCTAACACTAACCCTTATCCTAAATCTGCCCTCATAAATCCTAAATCTACCACCCTAACCTCAACCCTAGGAATCACCCGAACACTACGCATCACTCTTACGTCAACCCTAAACCCAACACTGTACATCGATACACTTGCAGGGTAGATGTAATACTATGCATTAATTTACCCTAACCTTATATCATACAGTTAGTGATTGTAGCAGTGGGTGTATTTCAGTGGGGCACATACAGGCCCTGCACCTTTGCTCCAGGTTGGAAGATGTGTGTATTACTTACATGTGTATTATTTATACCTGAAATAATGTTGTCTTTGAACAGAGTGATGTATAAATCATGAAGACGGTTCACATGTGTTTGGTTTCTGCTGCAGTATTCATCACATTCTCTGTTTGTTTGTAGGTGAATGTGACTGTGGTTGCAAACCCCTGGAGGATACAACTCAGTGGTTAATTCTTTACCCCAACAACCTGCCCCCAGCAACCAACAAGTCAGAGAAACCTACAGGGGTCACTGTGGAACTAAATCATATTTAGACACCCCTTGCCAGGTTGGGGGCGGAGTGTCTGGATTCACAGTGCATTCCTAATGTAAACAGATGTGATAGATAGATATATTTATCTCCTACACAGTTCCTCTCCCTGCGCTCTAAAGAGTCACACAGTGTTTAAAAGCACAGAAGCCAATCATCTCTTCATGTCAAAAGGATCCCACAGTGTTGTTTAAAGAGAATGAAAATCCATTATCCACTGTTAGCCATTTTAGCATATTTCTCATAGGATCTAATTGTAAACTACGCTCTTTAGGCTCTAAGTGTGACTGAATAGGAACCATGTTATGCTCCATAGAGCAGGCCCCCAAAATGGGGGTGGCTGTATTTGAAATAGGACAAAGGTGTAACATCTGGGCTCCTACTCCTTCGGCCACCAGAGGGAGACAGGGAGGAAGCTGGTTGATTAGGGCTGCCCTATATACAGAGAACAAGTTCAAGTTCAAGTTCAAGAAGTTTATTGTCATTTCAGCAGTATACAGTGTTTACAGTACACAGTGAAATGAAATAGCGTTCCTCCAGGACCAAGGTGCTACATAAGATAATACACAACATTAAAGTGCGACTAGTGCAAACATAAGCAGTGCACACACAGTAAAATGCAAAAGACATAGAACATAAAACAATACACAACATTAAAGTGCAACTAGTACAAAGCTAGTGCAACGCAAAAGAGTGCACACACATTAAAGTGCAAAAGACATGGCTAAGAAAATACCAAACAATGTCCATACAGTACAATACAATGCAATACAAGACAATGCAAAACCATAAGTACGGAGGGGGTGAGGGAGAGAAACACTGCAATTTAAAGTGTATTTGTGCTGTAAACGGTAACTGGATGTAACCATGATGTAAACAGGGTATGTGTAAACAGTACACTCATTTTCAGTCCAACAGACCAGTGTTTGCGTGAAGAAGTGTGTGTGTGTGTGTGTGTGTGTATGTGTGTGTGCTTCGATACCTTTTTCCAGATGGCAGTAGGTTGAGGAGTGTGTGTGAAGGGTGTGTGTGATCTCCCACAATGCTGAGTGCTTTGCGGGTGCAGTGAGTGGTGTAGATGTCTGTAATGGAGGGAAGAGACACACCGATAATCTTCTCAGCTGTCCTCACGATCCACTGGAAGGACTTGCAATCTGCCACAGTGCAGTTTCCAAACCAGACAGTGATGCAGCTGGTCATGATGCTCTCGATGACTCCTCTGTAGAAAGTGGTGAGAATTGGAGGGGGGGGGGGGGGGCTGAGCCTTCTTCAGCCTTCGCAGAAAGTAGAGGCGTTGCTGGGCTTTCTCTTTGATGTTACTGGTGTTAGTGGACCAGGTGAGATCATCCGCTAGGTGAACACCAAGGAATTTGGTATTCCTGACAATCTCCACAGCAGAGTTGTCGATGTTCATCAGCGAGTGCTCACCCCTTGTTTTTCTGAAGTCTACAACCATCTCTTTGGTTTTGTCCACGTTCAGAGACAGGTTGTTGACTTCACACCAGTCAGTTAGCCGCTGCACCTCCTCTCTGTATGCTGACTTGTCATTCTTACTGATGCGACCCACCACAGTCGTGTCATCAGCGAACTTGATGATATGATTTGAGCTGTGCATCGCTGCACAGTCATGGGTCAGCAGTGTGAACAGCAGTGGACTGAGCACGCAGCCCTGGGAGGCTCCAGTGTTCAGTGTGATGGTGCTGGAGGTGTTCCTACCGATCCGAACTGACTGAGGTCTCCCAGTAAATCCAGGATCTAGTTGCAGAGAGAGGTGTTAAGGCCCAGAATATTCAGCTTCCCGATCAGATGCTGAGGAATGATTGTGTTGAATGCTGAGCTGAAGTCTATGAACAGCATTCGGGCATATGTGTCTTTCTTGTCCAGGTGGGTGAGTGCCAGGTGGAACGTGGTGGATATGGCATCGTCCGTTGAACGATTAGGACGATACACGAACTGTAAAGGATCCAGTGTGGGGGATGTAGGGTTTTGATGTGCCTCATGACAAGCCTCTCCAAGCACTTTGTGATGACAGGTGTGAGTGCAACGGGACGATTGTCATTGAGGCAGGACACAGAAGAATTCTTAGGCACCGGGATGATGGTGGTGTTCTTGAAGCATGTTGGAACAACGGCGCTCCTCAGAGAGATGTTGAAGATTTCAGTGAAGACATCAGCAAGCTGGTCTGCACATTCTCTGAGCACTCTGCCAGGAATGTTGTCTGGTCCAGCAGCTTAGAGTTTTCCTCACGTCGGCTGCAGTAAAAGACAGCACCTGGTCGCTGGGAGAAGGGGTGGACTTTCTCGCCGTTATGTTGTTCTGTGCCTCAAACCGTGCGTAGAAATGGTTCAGCACATCTGGTAGGGAAGCATCTCCGTCACAAGCAGGTGGTGTAGTCTTGTAGCTGGTGATGCTCTGGATGCCCTACCACATGCGCAGAGTGTCTCTACTGCTCTGGATGTGGCTGTGAATGATCTGGCCGTGTGTGCACTTTGCCTCTCTGATAGCTCTGGAGAGGTTGGCCCTCGCTGTTCTCAGAGTCGCCTTATCGCCTGATTTGAAAGCAGCGTCTCTAACTTTCAGCAGCGCATGCACCTCTGCATTCATCCACGGCTTCTGGTTGGAGCGGATGGTGATGGTCTTGGAGATGGTCATCATCATCAATGCACTTCTCAATGTAGCTGGTCACTGATGATACTGCATAGTGCTGGGTCTCTGTCGGCTCAAAATGCGGCTAGCCCATCTAGCTGAATGGCGGCGTCGGGAATACTGTCGCTGAGCCATGTCTCAACAAAAAAACAGCAGTCTCTGTATTCTTGCCGTGTAGTTCGCTGAAGTTTGATATAGTTATTATTATCCAGCGAGCAAACATTGGAGAGAAAGAGAGAAGGGATAGCCTGCCGGCTCGGGTTAGCTCTTAGCCTAGCATGGATCCCCCTTCGCTTGCCGCGCTTCTGTCTCCTCTCACACGGCTTGCATCGTCTCCTTCCCCGGCCGCCGGCATCAGGAAACGTCGAGGCTTCAGGGCCAGGCCTCCGAAGCAAGCGGAGGTTCCACAGCATCTCCTGGAGGTCATCGCTGATACTGTATATTTCCTGTTTGCGATATTGAAGCAGTGTCTGGCGGTGATATATACGTACTGCAGGTGTTCCTGTGTCCATATATTATAAATAAAATGAAAAAAACATTTTTTAAACAAACAAAAGCCAGCTTGGTTCCAGAGCAGCTGCTGCACGCCTCTTGACGCGCGCGCCGCCAGCCATACGAGCACACACCTGAGTCCATGCTGCTATGTGTGCTTTCCTCTTGACAAAGACGGTAATTGGTATTCCTTGATTTTGTCAATTTTGCATTTACAATCAAGTCTTTGTGGTCTGTCTCTTTATTTCTTGTGTTTTCTCTTGAGTTAAAAAAAACAAACAAATAAACAAACAAACAAACCAACAAGAACTGCTGTGTGTTTGGGTCCTCCTCTCTTGTGCAGATTTAGTGACTTACCCATAGGTCTTCCACCACAGAGATCATGCCACACTCTTCAACTCATGATCTCTTTGCAGGTGCTCTTGTGGACTTTCGTCCTAATCAACTTCCCTTAGCGGCTGTCTGACAAACCTCATCTTTCTTTACAACCCACCCTCTCTCCTGATGTAGATCTTCATGTTTATCCCCTCCCCCTTGTGGTTTCGCTGCATCCTGCCCACAGCTATGCTGCTCCCAGTTCTACCCTTGAAGCTCGTGCTTTCTCCTACCACAAAGCTTCTGCCTTATCTCTCACTCTTCTGGCATCAACACTCACAAACTCTACTTTTCAGCCCTCCCTCTGTCCTCAATTACTGCTATGGGCCTTTGTCCCATTCTCTCCTCTTGGTACTCACGCTGCTCCCAGCTTCTAACCACTGAGCTTGTGCCACTGAGGACCTTTATACATATCTCTTCTCTAGTGACCTCACTGCAGCCTGCCTCCTACAATACAGTTTGCACCGTCTCCTCCAGCTGCTGTGGCCCTGACCTCTCCCCTTTGCAGCCACAATACACCAAGCCCCTAATTCCTCAGGCAATGCCTTGGACCCAGCCCCCTGCCCAGCACTCCAGGCAGTTGACACCACCCCTTTCATGGATATATTCCTCAAATTAACCCTCTCAAATGCTGCCTCTCCTCTGTCACCTGCCTTTTGCCATCTAGGCATCTCTGCAATCCTTAACTCAATCTGCCTTGTCACCATGCTTGAGCTCCTCTGCACCCCAGGGTTTGCTCACATGCAACAAGCTGCCTTCTCTCTGTCTCGCTCTTCCTGCGGTGCTGACCATAAGCTCCCCTTTTGGGGCTTCTTATTTGCCTCACCTGTCATCTCTCTAGATCACCCTTCCACTCCTCAGTTCCCTCTATGCAACTGGAAAGGCACCATCATTGCATACCTGCCAACTAAGGACATCCCAGCTCATTAATGCTGAGCCTCTGTAATATTTGGCTTTCAGGGCCGCTACTGTAGTTTATTTTCAGTATTGTGAAGAAGATGCTGAAGATGCTCTACACTGACACCATTCTTTTGTTGCAAATAATCAGGTTTATTACAATGAAAAGAACAGCAAAAAAACAAACAAAAAATGAACCAGAAAAACACCAGAAATAGAAGCTTTATTTGTCGCCAGTCGTTTTTAACAAAGAAAATGCCGCTAAGAGATTTAAGTCTCTGGTTCAACTCAGAACAGAATGAAAATGTAATATTCCCACAGATCTTTACACCAAAGGATCGCTGATTCGATCATTTCGCTGCCAATCAAAAAGGGATTCAGCCTCAGACAGATCATCCAATCATGCAGACACTGAGCGTCCGGGCCAGCCGAGGCCAGCCCACTGCCCCATAGACCCCCAGAGATGCTGAGCGTCCGATGGGTGGGACAAAGCCCAGCATTTATCCAATGACTCGTTTCGTTGCACTTTGCTGCTTCGTTATTGAACACTGTTTAATGCACTGTGAAGCTGACTGAGAGGAAAGCTGCATATTTGCCAGTGATAAGAAGCTGATTCTGAACAAAAGTTGAGCGCGTTGTAATGCATATTTATTCAATGACATGTACACACAACAGTATATATTTGATCACTTATTTTTTGGCATTTTAGGGGAAGCTGAGCTTCCCTTGCAGTCTTAGAGCAATCGTCTCTGATCTTTAGACTAGGGACCCCTGATCTAATTATAACAATCCATTAAAGAGATCATGTGGTATTTTAGACACACTTCACATGTGGAAAATCTCTATGTACAATACATTTTACTTAATAACTTATACATGGGTGGATATAAAATTATATCATTTGTAAAATATACATCACTACAAATCCACATTCCACTGGTCTGATTATGTTAGCCATCTTAAGACCAACTCTGACCCTATCGCATGATGCAACCGACTCAAATGACCAGTCTAGAACCACTCTAGAATTCTCCTACCATCTCATACGGCACTCAGCCATACACCAGTTTATTAAAGGCAGTTAATCTGTGGACTCACTATACCCTTTCACTCATCCCCTTAAGACCAAACTCACTATCTCACCATGCATTCACTAGTACTAGTGCAACACAGGCTGGTTACTGTGGGGAGTTTGGGTGTGCGAGGCTGATGAGGAGAGTAAAGATGATGTAAAAAGAGGCCTGGACTTCCAGCATGCTTTGAGTCTCCTCTTGGTCTATTTTGGGGTTAAATGCATGTTTGAGTCATGCTCCTTTTGAGGTGTAGAAGGGTGGAAAAGTTTCCTTTTGGCCCAATAGATGCTTGTTCACTTAATTACTGCTTGTCCTCTCTGCACTTGTGCCCTTTTTGAGTGTACAATAAAGGTGTGACTGAGATTAATTTTCCATTTACCAGGCCGTTATGATATGCAGTGTGTATGTGTTTGTGTGTGTGTGTGTGTGTGTGTGGTTATATGACAGGCACAGGAAGAGGTCGCATCCTCCCAGTTTTTCCATTGTAAGTCCCCTCCCACTTTCTCTTTGTGACAGGAAATGCAACCAGGTATGAAAGTGCTTGGCCCCTACGTGATTTCTAAATGAACGTTTTTATTATTAAGGGAGAAATCAAATCCAAACCTACATGGCCCTGTGTGAAAAAGTGTTAGCCCCTAAACCTAATAACTGGTTGGGTCACACTTAGCAGCAACAACTGCAATCAAGCTTGCGATGAGTCTTTCACAGAGCTGTGGAGGAATTGTGGCCCACTCATCTTGGCAGAATTGTTGTAATTGAGCCACGTTGGAGGGTTTTCAAGCATGAACCAGTCATGCCACAGCATCTCAATAGGACTTAGGTCAGGACTTTGACTAAGCCTCTTCAAATGAGGTGGATTTGCTGGTGTGTTTAGGATCATTGTCCTGCTGCAGAACCCAAATTTGTTTCAGCTTGAGGTCATGAACAGATGGCCGGACATTCTCCTTCGGGATATTTTGTGGACAGTGAAATCCATTTATCACTGCAAGTCTTCCAAGTCCTGAAGCAGCAAAACAGCCCCAGGTATGATGTTCTATTTCTGAAATGCTGTGTTACTTTTACACCAGACACAATGTCTTGTCAGTCCACAGAGTATTTTCCCAAAAGTCTTGGGGATCACCAAGACGTTTTCTGGTGAAATTGAGAGGAACCTCAATGTTCTTTTTGCTCAGCAGTGGTTTTTGTCGTGGCTCTCTGCCCTGTAGGCCATGTTTGCCCAGTCTCTTTCTCATGGCGGAGTCATGAACGCTGACCTTAACTTAGACAAGAGAGGCCTGCATCATTTAAAAAAAAAAACTGCATTTTGTGTTCACTTGTGTTGTTTTTGACTAATATTTAAATTTGTTTGATGATCTGAAATATTTAAAAATGACAAACATGCAAAAAAGTAAGAAAAGATTAAGGGGGCAAACACTTTATCACACAACTTTAAATAAGAACACACAAGTATTTTTGAATATTGTACTCATGCTGTGTTAATCCTATACATTTCTTCTTAGATTCTTCCTGTTGCGCTTGAGACAGTCAGTCATAAGGTGCTTATTTTTCTCCTCTCCTTTCTTGGCCTCTCTGGTGTTGCGCTCTCTTTGTTCACATCCTGTTTGACAGAAAAATCTCAGTTTGGGTCTATTGAAAAGAGCAAACCAAATACTGTTCCAGTCACTCAGGGAGTTTCCAGGGCTCAGTCCTTGGTCCCCTGCTATTAATCATTTCCATATTGCCCACTGGTTGCATTATGCATTCAAAGCCTCGATTTCCACTGCAATGCTGATGATATATAGATTTATTTTAGCCTCAAACTCATTGAGTCTTTCCTTCCATTTTCACAGCTGTCCTATGTTTAGGAGTTAACAAACTTCTTCAAAGACAAATTTCATAAATCTCTGACCAAGTCTGCATTTGTTCACCTTTGCAACATCAGTAGCTCTCTTCAAAAGACTTTGAGATCCTCATGCAAGCTTTTTTACCTCATGACTGGATTACTGTAACTCTTTTTCACAGCTTACCTGCCAAAGCCCTTCACCCTCTGCAGTATATTCAGAAATCTGCCGAAAGAATCTTAGTCCAATATTAACAATGCTCCTATCAAACATCAGCTGCACTGGTTATCGGTTTCTTAACACACCCACTACAAAATCTTTCTGCTGACTTGAAAGGCCTTGCACGGATTTGTGTCATCCTAACTTCGTGCTCTCTTACAGCCCTATACTCCTTCATGCTCATGTAGATCCTCTACTCTTCTGGCTGTTCCAAAGTTAAAGGTGTCTGCTAAATTAAATTTCAGTGCAAAACAGAACCCTGCTCTCCTTTCAGTAGAAAAAAAATGTATACATCCTTCCTTCTTTCCTGGATTCTACGTTTTACGCTAGAATGTGAATATAACCCCTCCTCCCTCTGAAACCCACCCTTCAATTAAAGACAGCACTAGACAGCAGAGGTTTTACAAAAGTCCTTCAGACAACTACACACCAACAGCGCTTCATTTCAGGTAAATCCAGAGCCTGCTTTTCTCTTCCTCTCTTTTCCACTATGTTCTTATTTGTCCCATCATTTCAGAGCAGCAGCTATTCATTACATCTCTTATTGTTTCAGCAGAAAAGGACTGATAGGAACGCTCAGAATTTCCTGAAAACTAAACCCTGTGTCTTTAACTACCCTTCAATTTTAACAGGGTTTAGTCCTTTTCTGATGCTGCTTTCTTGAAGATATTTTTGAGTGTAATTCTCACAACAAAGACATGTTCCGACTGGACCACCACAGTGCTGATGACGGACTGTGGTTGTTTCTGTGAGGGTCTCTCATTTCTCTAATTTTCCAAGATCACATGGAACGGTTTAATGTCATATCTTTTTCACCTGTGAAAATTACTCACCCGCAGAGATGTTTTTTTAAATGAAAACATGGTCATTTTAACTTAATAATAAAATATAGAATACAATTAAAAATAAAATATAGAATTAAAAAAATTAATAAATTGTCAAAATGAAAGCAGATTTCATTAATGCAATTGGTGGCATTGACTATGGCAACTTTTGCCAGTATTATTCTGTAGTCAGAGACTTCCAGGAGAGGAGCAAAGAGAAAGCAGCTGTTAAAGAAATTTTTACTCACACTCCTCAATAACTCAATCCGGACAGAACCCCCCCAATAACAGACCCCTGCAGCGCATCCACAAAGGAGAAACCAAGGCTTTAGGGGTAAGTGCTTTACACTTGAGCCCAGCTCTCTAGTCTGAGAGGAAGGGTGGTGGGAGTGTGGGCGGTTGGGGGGAGCAGCAAAGTTGGCAGACAGTTTTGCAGCACAGCAAATTTTAGCAGAATATGAAAAACATTTCCTGAGAAAGTTGGGGGAGGGGTACGGAAATGTTTAGCCTCCTGGACTAGGCCTGGGCAATTTCAAAAATGATATCAGGATAAATTGATCAATACAGATAATTATCACAATATAAACATTTATAACATCACAGATTAAAAGGAAGATCAGTTTAAGATATATGAATACAATATATTTCTACATGTTAATGGGTTTATTATCATTATCAAATATCCAAATATTTACTAGAATATAATATACATTAAAAGTATGCACATCATTTAAAAATATCCCAAGACATGTGTAAATTTGCTTTTTCATTATCCTGCCCTGACAATAAAAAACAGACACAATAACAAATAAAATGAATGTAAAATAATTATTTTATCATAAAAATAATGTGAACTGTGAAGACATTCTTAGAACAAATGAAAAAATATCTCCACAGTTCAGTGCAGGTTCTGCTCCAGAGATTAAAACACTGTATTTAAACACTGATACACTCTTGTGAAGTGGGGCTGATATTTTGCTGAACTATTCATATACTTATTTTCAGAGTCAAGTTCTAAAGCCATCATTCCTCTGCAGCCTCTCTGTTCACAGCGAGTGCAGCAGAACACAGTCACGGTAAACAATTCTATTTAAAGGAGTCGATTTCTAAAGAAATTATCCTTTAAACGTGGCTCTTATCAACTGTTATACATTGATTCATAGATTTGAATCTCTTGGAATCAACTCAATCTCCGTTTGCGACGCCTTCTGTGGCGACATAAAATGTTAGTGTTAAATAAGTGCAAAGTGGCCATATTCCTTCCAGAATGCTGGATGTTAATGCGATTTTGAATGTAATGAAAATAATGTAAGCTATTTTATTATTAAATGTAGTAATAAATAATGCCTTTAAAATAGTAAGAGCTTTCAAGAGCTTTTACCTGACTCAAACTATGCTATTTTAAATATAATTCACTAAACCTTAAAACTAGATTAAAACTATAATTACAGACTTAAATGAGACTAAATCTAATGCATGTTTTAATCAAAAGATTAAAACTAATCCAAGATCAGCTGCCAGTTTTAGAGTGGAGCAGTACTGCAAAAAGGAACTGAGTAAAATGGCAGATTGAGCAGATGTGTGAGACTAAGTCAGATGTATGAATCAAAGGTGCCTCTACTGAACTCTGAACAGAGAGATTTGTTAAATTCTCATTCATAAAAAGTGTTTTTATTTCAGTAACTTTATTTTGTAAAGACCTGCTTTCACTTTGACATTAAAGACATCCATTTTTGTTAATTCCCAGCAAAAAAAACAAAACAACAAAAAACAAAAAAACATTATTTTGACTATTATTCCACTATTAAAAGCAGGTCATTGCCCTTGTACTGACAGTGATTTAAATGTATAGTTTTCTCAGGTGAGTAAATCAGCTGGAGTTAAAAATGTCCGCCCCTGCTGTACCCCTCACCCACACTGGGCCTGGCTACACCGCCGTGAACCACATGGTCTCCCTAGACTCAGCAACAGCTCAAACCAGACAAAACCCACCCAGTAACAACCCCCTGCAGCGCTTCCTCAGTAGGGAACCCAAAGCTTTAGGGGTAAGTGCTTTACACTTGAGCCCAACTCTCTACTCTGCTAGAAACACTGGGGGGAAAAGTGAGAAAATGAAAGCAAAGCTGGGATTGGCTGAAACTTCTGGAGGAGGGCCAAGACTTTCCCAGAACTGACCTCCGTGTCTGCCACAAACACAGAGAGGGAGCTGAGAGGGGAAATTTAATGTTTCCAGTCAGACAAAAATCACAGTTTCACAATACAGCAGCTTTCAGTAGAATCTGAAAATCATTTGTTGAGAAACACAGTTGGGGGAGGGGTACGGAGACGTTTACTCTCCTGGTTTAGGCCTGTGTGAATTGGCCAATTATTACTTCATGATCAACTGATACAGCTGATCTCCACGAGATAAACCTTTGTAGTGTGGTCACAGATTTCAAAGAATATAATTCTAAAGAACTATAGAATTATAGAATAAAGAATTATACAATTCTAACGTATGAATACAATATATTGTAAGTTTCAATGCCTTTATTCATCATCATCATCATTTTGGTGCAGAGATATGTCATCAACGTTTTCCGTTCACTAGCTGTGAATAAAGAGATATCAGGTTAAAGCCCTCTGTTGGGTGACTGTAATCACCGTATTGTCAGTGTTTGTTGTTAGCTTGAGCTAACTGGCTACTTAGCATTTTAATGAGATTATTCTTTAGTGAATAGCACTGTATACTGTTCTCTAAATTAGCTTATGGGCTAAAGCTGCAGTCAGATCAGTTCACTGTTGATGAAGACAGCAGTTATCCACACTTTATTCACCATGGATCAGTGTACAGCACTGTATTCCCGCTCTTGCATCCTAGGAGGAGTAACATTGCAAAAAATGCAAAAATAATTATGATAAGTTTTCGAAAGACAAGGACCTCACTCTAATTATTCACTGTCGGATGCTATTTCAAACTAGTTTATTAACGTTATTGATGACATCATCACGTCGTTTCCATTTCCTTGTTTGTCATGTGCTCCTTACATACACATTATTTGTTTTCTTTCTTGTCTCCCCGCCTTGGGACCCGACTTCGCCCCACCTTGTCATTAGAGTTCCCACATGTGCCTGTGTTTATTACACATATTCTGGAGGTTTATGTGAAAATGTGGCCCAAACAGTGCCCTCAGTTGGTGGTGCTAATACAGTGTCCTTGTAATTTACTCCAAATCCATTTGGGAACTGGGGGTAAGACAGTGATTTATGGCAGGGTCTGTGAGCAGTCTGTCTGGAAACATTAAAAAGTCTGGAAACATTAAAAACATTTATACTTCATGTAACTATTTGTATATTTGTAGAGATATCTATATGTGTTTCCTGAAACTAATCCCTCCCTCTATCCTCCACAGACCTTCCAAATAATGACTGGTCTCATCACAGTCTTATTGGGAATTGTACTAATAACCCACATTGGTCCTCTTATCATTATCTTCAGTGGGATTTTCTTATGGGGCTCTTCGTTGGTGAGTCTTTTTTATTAAAAAGAGAGACTAGAAGAACTATTTTCAAATGCCACTTCCGGTCCACTCATATTTCTCCTCTTCCTCAGTACATCACCGCTGGCGCTCTGGCTGTTTCAGTAAACAACAAGTCAACTACATGCCATGTATGTAATACACACATTCATTATACATAATAATAATAATAATACCTCAGTCACCCCTGCTGATAACTAGCTAGGACTCCCCCAGTCACACACAATGCCACCTACACCAGGGGCCACCTCTGTTACACCACTGGACATCTCAGCAGGGTAGGATCTGCTTCATCAGACTCCAGCACTGGTTCACACAGTGTTTGTGTGATGAAGAGGAGATGGTGGGGAATCTAAGACAAAGAGAGTTCAAGGAAACACACCCTCTCACTCTGTTGGTCTTTGAATACTCCCCCATCCTGGTCCTGGGGGCATGACCGGGTACTGATTCTCCTGATGATGGGGGGCAGCACTTACTCTGCTGTAACACTGTTTCATAATTTTCTTTTATCATATTGATTTGTAATAATCCATTAATTACCATTTACTAGTCATTTCTTCAACACTTTGTTAGGTTTTTACTTGTCTTACGTAGTAACAATTATTAAGCATTTATTAAAGCACAAAGACATTACAGAGAACATCAGCATCTGACTGTCGCTTATACTGACTGTTTATTGGCGTCCTTTCCTATCTTCCGTCCAGGTGATAGGCTGTCTGG
The DNA here is from genome assembly GCF_029633855.1 of Hoplias malabaricus. Taxonomy (NCBI): domain Eukaryota; kingdom Metazoa; phylum Chordata; class Actinopteri; order Characiformes; family Erythrinidae; genus Hoplias; species Hoplias malabaricus. The sequence continues at coordinate 77,483,638 of NC_089802.1, read as the reverse complement.
TGATGAATGTGTTGAGCGCCATCGCAGCAGGAATAGCCATTATTTTCCTGTCTTTGGATATAATTCATTGGCACCTTCATTCCTGTGGATTCCAGTATGGCCAGTATGATACATATAATCCATATAAGCGCGACTGTTTATCTATGGTGAGACTGCAATAAGTTATTTTTCCCTATTTTTACAAAACCCATTTCCAGAAATGTTGGAATTTTTTGTAAAATGCAACAAAAATAAGAATTTCTTATTTGTTAAATCCCTTGCAGCTTTATTTAACTGACACAAGCACAAAGAAATTATTTCCAAACTGAATGACTTGACTAAAATTAGTAAATACAAAAGCAAAAGTTTGACCCTTGAGGTACCCTCAGAAAGTTGGGAAATGTACCTGGTGACATTTCAAATCCCAGTGTCTAATAAGAATAGTGGGCTTTGGAAACCACAATAATGGTGGCGCTAACATTAAACATGGTATTGGGTGTTCGTGTTGTTGTTGTTGTTATTTCGGACTGAACACAGCTTCATGCCCCAGATGAGTGTAGTTCTTTTGTTCCTTGTTGTCTGCTACACTTGCAGCAGTTTTGACCCTCTTTAAATAATGCAACAGAATTTTACTCGCTGATGTTTTTAGTTGGATAAAAACAAATGCTACTGAAGCTGTAGATTTTACAAACACCTGCTTTATGCAAGATGGCAAGTCAGCACCCTACAATGTTTACACCTTATGTTTAATCCCTACACAGTCTGGTCTCTGGTACTTGGAACAAGGTTCTATTTAGTGCCTGCTTGCTCGTGGGTCCATATGAGCCAGAACTAAAACTAATTTTTTTCATAAGCGCTGTAGGTTAATGGAAAAATGTAGATATCTCCAAATGTTAGATGTTTCCAGTGACTCTTCACATTACAATAAAAAAGTGTTATGCAGAAAACGAGTGGTCTTGATTGCAGACACTGTGAACTAAATCCTATTCTAAACCCATGACTGTCCCCATGTAGGGGACCCATAAACTTGTTCAGTCAAGTTTGATTCTTCATCTTGTGTAAGCTGCACTTCATAGAAACTTAGAAATTATAAATGATCACTTTTATAAAGGCCATTTCATTTTTTTGCTGGTAGAGAGTGAGTGGTTGCTCCTGGAAAATGTTGAATGATGAAACGTTGATGGTTTTTAGGTCTTGGGCAGTGGGATTCTGGGAGTTCTGCTGGTTTTCACTGCTGTTCAGTTGATCGTCTCCATCTGCATCTCTGCGTTTGCATGTAAATCCTGCTGTTGCAACAAACAAATGGTAATTACAGATATACAAATGCAATACATCTTAAAATCTGAACATTGGTTCCAGGTTCCATGAGAGGGTTTATAAAGTGGCCAGTCTGTATTACACCATACAGTTGTAGTTGCTTATATAGTGTCACACTGGACAGACACTTTATAAACCTGGCCTGCTGATGTTTTGTAATATCCAGTTCCACGTTAATTGGTGGCTGCAACATTTAATGTGGAACTGAAGGATTCCAACAAAAAGCTGATCTCAGCTTCTTGTACTGGAGTACAATCAGGTACTAAATGTTTTAGCATGTTTGTTGGACAGCAAATGTCTAGAGCTTAATGCATTGACGAGTGGCTGTAGTAATAAAATAGTTAGGTTTGTGCGTGACTTTCCTATATTCAATATATTTTCAAAATATTGAGAGATGGGGTGATTCATGATTGGAAATTGCTGGTGGGTAAAAAAAATCTACAGGTCCCAGAGTGCATTGTGGTAACTACACTGAGGGATGGTGCTCTACTCTAAAAGTAAATGGATTGTTTATTTCATAGAGTTAATGATTCCATTGGAGGATGCAGTAGATGAAGCTTTCAAAAGGAATAAGCTGAAGTACGCAGCCTTGGCAGCTGAGGTGAAGGAATGCAGGTGGCAGGCACATGTAAGACCGGTGAAAATAGGTGTTAGGGGATTTTTAGCCAAGTCTGCCACATCCCTGCTCGTGCAGTTCTGTTTTAGGGGCCAGCAATTAATGACAGCTGTGAAGGAGTTATCAGAAACAGCTGATAGGTCTAGTAGTCACTGATTGTGGATAAGGAGAATACAGATTACGTGGGGGAAATGCACTGTAGAGATTCTATTGTGATGGTTGGTGATGTAGCACATAAAGTTCACATGTAACTGGTCATGCATTAATAGTGCCAGTGGGGTGAGGTACAGCCCTAGTCACCAGGGAGGCCAGTGTGGATTTATGATTGTTGATGGGTAAGGGTAAGGTAGGACTGTAAAACTGGCTTCGAAGGGGGTGGGTTTGGGAGACTAGACTTCACTGTTGAGCCTTCTGGAAGTGTCATGGGCTTAATTGACGAAAACACAGACAAGGAGGGTGTCTACTTAATGACCCCTGTGAAGAGCGGCAGTGAGTGGTTTGGGTACTCACTCAGGGTGGGCTCAATGAGTAACTACATGCTATGGGCAGCTGGATGCTGATGGGATCATACACTGCCACACAAACCTTAGTGTTGGGAGGTAGGATTCAAACAACAGAAATTATATATATAATAATGGATTGGCATAGGATATTTTACATCTTATCCTGTGTATGATTATAATTTATGGCATCAGATGATTTATCAGGACCCTGAAGGGTCATCCCTTTTTGTAAAGGGAAATTTTATGCTGTAACTCGACTCCAAGGAGCAAGGAGACACTCGAAAATAAAAGGGGAGGATTGAAAAATAGCAAGAGGATTCACATTAACACTAAACTCAACACACTAACGCAAACACTAACCTCACTCTGAATCAAACCCTAAATCTAACCCTAGGAATCACCCTAACACTACTAGCCCCAAATCAATACTGTACATTTAATGTATGCATCAACTTTACCGTATCACTACATCATACAGGTATTGTTAGTATCCATGTTTGTATTTCGCTCTGTTGGCAGATGTGAGTATTACACGCTTTACACCTGATATAATGTTGTCTTTGAATAGAGCCTTGTATTAATCATGAAGACAGTTCACATGTTTGGTTTCTGTTGTATGTAGATGAATGTGACTTTGGTTGCAAACCCTGGAGGATACAACTCAGTGGTTAATCCTTTCCCCCAACAACCTGCCCACAGCAACCAACAGGTCAGAGAAACCTATAGGGGTCACACTATGGACACAAAATAATATTTAGACACTCCTTGAATCCTGCTACTTTAAGATTCAGCCATTGTGGACTTATATGTTTAAATGTACACACATGCACACACACACATGGTTTTATATTCCCTATCACACATACAATAGGGGGACACACTGTCGCAGCTGCTGAAGGTCACCAAAGGCAGTGCCAGATACTCTCAAAGCAGAATGACATAACATATTTACAACAGTATTTCAGCATCTCACCTCATCTTTAGGCTACAGCTTCCTTAAATAAATCCTAGAACTGTCCCAGGTACCATTTGTAGGGTTCCGAAGTAGTGTTAGTAATCAACAATGAATATAAGCTTCTATCTATTGAAGGGTGGTCGGGGGGGGGGGGTAGTTGTGGGGTGGGGTTGGCAGGGGTTTGAGTTTGTCAGACCAAGAGCATCAAGTTTGAGAGTTGGGGCCAAATGAGCTTCAAGTAACAGATTTCCTAATGTGTGTGTGTGTGTGTGTGTGTGTGTGTGTGTGTGTGTGTGTGTGTGTGTGTTTGTCTTACAGTGGATGTACACAGCGAGCGGTGTCTCTCCGAGCTGTCCTCCAATGGGAAATCCTCCAATGGGAAATCCTCCAATGTACAGTCCTCAAGACATCAGTGAGGTCCAAAGCCAACTGTACAACTGAGAGTAATATGAATCAGTACCACTTTATTGTGTTTGTTTATAAAGCAAAAATATTCCTACACCATTACTAGTACTGATATAACCCCACCCCCCACCCCCAGACACACACACACACACATTTTGAAACATCACAGTATTTCATTACATTTCAGGTGGTATGCTTTATTTATGAAAAAGTTTAACTGACTGCATCAAATTTATGGATTGTTCGGATATGATGTATTTTCAGAATAAATAAATAAACATAGATTATAAATATTGGTACCACATATATTGTTGTATTTTCAGTTATTTATCCTTTGCTGTGTTGCTGCTGGAGTTTTTAAACCCTGTGTCCACTCTCTGTCCACTCTGTGAGACACTCCTCCCTTGTTGGTCCACCTTGTAGATGTAGAGTCAGAGACAGTAGCTCATCTAAGAGGTGGTTTTAATGTTATGGCTGAATGCCCATCCCTCTGTGCTGGAAGAATTTAGCACCAAATTAAAGTGTAGCATCTCTGCCTGCAGTATATCTCTGTTATACTCAGAGACTTGTATCATGTTAATGAAGTACAGAATGCAGGGGTGCTACTGTAAATCTTATTGACAGTCTTTTATTTATTTTTATTTGTAGATATATAATAACATAACTAAGGTCATAACACAGGTATTGACACATCGTTTACAAGCACAGAAGCCAGTCATCTGTTCGTGTCAAAAGGATCCCACTGTGTTGTTTAAAGAGGAAGAAAATCCATTATCCATTGTTAGCCATTTTATCATATTCATCATAGGTTCTTATTGAAAACTAAGCTCAAAGTGTGACTGAATCTGAACCATGTTATGTTCCATAGAGCAAGCCCCCAAAATGGGGGTGGCTGTATTTGAAATAGGACAAAGGTGTAACATCTGGGCTCCTACTAGGCTTCCGCTGGCCATCAGAGGGAGACAGGGAGGAAGTTTGCTGATTAGGGCTGATATATGTCATCTGAATGCTGTCCTATTTACATAGAACACACACCTGAGTCCATGCTGCTATATGTGCTTTCCTCTTGACAAAGACAATAATTGGTTTTCCTTGAGTTTCTCAGTTTTGCATTTACAATACAGTCTTTGTGGTCTGTCTGTTTATTTCATGTGTTTTCTCTTTCCTCGCTTGATAATAAAAAAAAAACAACTAAAACCAACTAAAACAGTGGGTGATATATTTCTCTGTTCATCCAGGTCCATCCAGGTCACTAGGTGTCAGTATATTAACTTTTTAAGAGTGTGTTGAAGACTCATACTGCACTGGAGCAACACTTTATTAATTTTCCATATTTGGTTGTTTCTGCGGTTCTGGTATTTTGATGTTTTCTTTGCAGTTCATAATAACACCATAAATGCTTGTAGAAAAGAGCCACTTGAAACCAGAACCATGGCCAGACCACAATCTTGGGGCAAAGATAGAAGAAGCGCTCTGTACACAAAGTCTCCAGGACCCAGACTGTGCCAGACTAATAATGACAGTGTTACACTACCACACAGCTGCAGGGTCTTTAAGGTCCTGGGTTCAAATCCCACCTCAGGTCACTGTCTGTGAGAAGTGTGGTGTGTTTTAGTAAGAGCTTCAATTAATTAGGACGTTTATGACTAAAATGAGTAGTGGTTATTGGTCAGAGCATTTTATTATGTTATTAATCACAAACAGTGCTGTAAACAGTTGTGAGGGAATGTCAGAGAGGAAACAATCCTGCAGGAGAAGGAAAGGTGAAAAATGTCTCATTGAGAGGATTTCGCTGGATAACAAGTCACTTGTTGGCGGCATAGGGCATTATCCAAAACCGTTATCATCAATTAAACACTGTGGGTTCTAAGGGACAGTTACAGGAGGAACATCCTGAGAGTTTGTTGCTGTTTACCTCCTGTGGAGAAAAATAACCATGTCTCATCAGTGTCAATTATACAGTAACACTTTAGTTTATAGAGCATTCATAAGTGGATGATAACATGGTAATATTATTTTAAACATTTGTAATAAATCATATCAGCAAAATAATTGCACAGTAATTTTACCTGTGAAAAGATCAAAAATGTATCTGAGACTGACTGAGTCTTTTAAAGTTGCTCAATAATAAAATACAGAGTAAAATGATTGTGATTTATTCTTTAAAAAAACATTTCTAATTGTTTTTCTTACATCTGGCTGGTGGCTTGTGGCAGTGGTCAGTCAGGAGTTATTCAAAATTGTGTCTGTAACTGCATTAAGAAATAAAAGAAAATAGTTTAGCATAAAACATCACACACTCCTGAGGGTTACACATACTTGGTGAAATGTGGCACACTCATGGGGCCATGCTATCAAAAATGTCTGCTTCTACCTTCATTCACTGACATCTTTATAGGACCCTCTCATCCCCACCCCACCTCCACCTGGTGCTTCTGCTCACTGGACACTTAACTGGAAACACTACTACTTCCTTTCAATGGTCACTTTACTGGATACCCCTCAGCTGTGTGTTGGTACAGGTCAGTGTAAATGCTAGAGCTTTTCCTTTTTTAAAGTGGACTGAGGGCTCTTAGTGCAGTGGTCCTTACCCTGAGACGGATCGGCTGAGCCAGCTTCTGGAAGCTTTGTAGGATGAAGGCGTTCATGATGGACTGTAGTGTCATCAGCACCCACAGAACACCAATGAACCAATTGGTTTGGTCCTGAAACAAAACACAGCCTTTGGTTGGTCACATGAAGCTAATTATTATTGAGGAAATGAAAAGAGAATAAAGCAGCTTGAGAGTGTCATTAATAAGTCAGCGAAGTGAGGAGTTCCAGGCTGGAAACCATGAGAGTTCAGCAGTGGCACTATCAGAGCCCACTTACTGTGGTGTGTGCCCCACTAAAATGTTGCTGTGTCAAATCACACAGAACTGCTGACAGAGAACCTAAGAAACTTAAACTAAACAAAGACATGGGCAATAGACAAACTTACACCTAGCAGATACAGAGAAACACCTGAGAATAGGTTCAGAGAGAGTGAGAGACAGTTATACAGAGAGAAAACATTATAAAGAAGACTAGAACCAAATCTAGAAAACAAAATATTTCACTAAACAGCAACAAAGAGGAGTGTAGACTATAATATAAAACAAATACCACAGAGATTACAGAAAGGCAGACACTAGAACTAGTCAAGATAGACACCCAACAGAAAGCAAGACAAATATATACGAAAGAGGAACACTAGGGGATGAACATGAGACAGCGCAGGCAACAGGATGAATCAAAGGCAAAGACTAATACAGAGAAAAACCTGAGATATTCTGAGGGGGCAGAATAAGAGAATCAGGAAAACCAGCACAAAAAAGTACAATGAGAGAAACACCACAAATGACTTAAAAACACATACTAATGAACAACACTTGGAGCAGTCACATGAGGAAGGAGGCATGGCTGGAACCAAGGCGTAGACAAGCACGGAGACAAAACATAAGCAGAAATACATGGGAGACATGGACAGAGAAGGAGGGGCCAACAGTGACAGTGTGGTAAAAGTTTACTTCATCATGGATTGCTAGGACTACTGGGAACACCTTGCAAATTCACTACATGCCGTACATTTTTGAAAATGCCCCTGCTTCTTTCTAATACCTTGCAGTTAACCCTTTCAGTCAGAGCTAGTTAACTTCTATTAATGCACAATGGACAGTAATGGCCAATACATAAATATTTAAAAGAAGTTCAGCCATGCAACAGAGAAGGTAATGAGAGCTCACAGCTGTGTTTTAGATGCTCAAAGCCATATAAACAAACAAAAATACATATTACAGCACTAAAGCAAACACTCTGACATTTCCTGTCCATAAAAAAAAAAAAAATAATGGTAAGGGCGGGTAACACCACCCAGCTGCACTTCACCTGAGCATGTTCATTTAAAGTTAATTTATTTTCTTTCTGGAAATAAAATTTGGCAAAATTTGGCAAACCTAAGATTTCTACTGGTTCTGTTTTTATTTGTCCAAGAAAGTAGACATAAATAAAACAAATGCAAGTAAAATGCAAAATACAGCAGACCAAGTCCCCCATCCCAGGGGCAGCCTTTCAAGCAGAAGGCAAAAATATGTGGTTTAAATGATACTTACACGATACATTTCTTTGATCTTTACCAATCGACACATAGAGGATTCAGGCGGACTGCAGTATGACCAGTTGTTGTCCCGCCCAGTCGCCAGTAAAATAACTGAGACAAAACTAATTAGTGCAGTAACAATATATAGACCCCCACACGCCCTCGCCTGTGGGAACCAGATAAATAAAACTAATGTTAACAGAAACAAAAGAAAAAACTGAACTGTTAGAAAAAAAAGGAAAGGAAAATAAACGACAAAACAGAATGAGCAAACATTCAATCATTCATTATTCACTCATTTTCTGTAAGCACTTTATCCAGTTCTGGGTCTCTGTGAAACTGGAGTAAACCCGGATACAGCACCAGTGCATCCCAGGCCACAACAACAAAAAAAAGTGTTTAGCAAAAAATAGAAAAAGAAAAAAACAAAAGAAGACAAAGAAAAAAGAAGAAAACAAAACACTCAAACACTCAAAAATAACCTAAGGATTCAAGGGTAAAAAGAAACAAATAAAACAGGACAATTTAGGTGTATAATTTCCCTCTGTCTGATTTATGGTTTGTTATCTCTTCGGTCTGAGTCAGCCTCTCTACTGTGGTGTTTCCATTATTTTGTCCCCTGTGTGAGCAGTGAGTGGAGATGGGAAGGATTTACGAACCAGGTTTTTATTGGGTCTGTCCACCAGGACGATCAAAAGAGAAGCGGACACCAGAAACTGCACAGAAGCAGATTAGACCCACAGTGAGAGTCTTCATATTTATTTTTTTATACAAACCGGATTCCAAAAAAGTTGGGACACTAAACAAATTGTGAATTAAAACTGAATGCAATGATGTGGAGATGGCAAATGTTAATATTTCAATATTTTATTTGTAATAGAACATAGATGACAGATCAAAAGTTTAATCTGAGTAAATGTAACATTTTAAAGGAAAATTATGTTGATTCAAAATTTCACAGTGTCAACAAATTGGGACAAGTAGCAATAAGTGGCTGGAAAAAGGAAATTGAGCATATAACAAACAGCTGGAAGACCAATTAACACTAATTAGGTCAATTGACAAGATGATTGGGTATAAAAAGAGCTTCTCAGAGTGTCAGTGTCTCTCTGAAGCCAAGATGGTAAGAGGATCACCATATACACCATTGTTGCGCAGAAAGATAGTGCAGCAATACCAGAATGGTGTTACCCATTGTAAAATAGCAAAGACTTTTAAATTATCATCATCAACCATGCATAACATCATCAAAAGATTCAGAGAATCTGGAACAATTGCTGTGCGTAAGGGTCAAGGCCGTAAAACTCCTTAAACGTCACTGCACGGCCCTTAAACGTCACTGCACCTCAAACAGGAATATCAAGGAAATAACAGAATGGGCTCAGGAATACTTCCAGAAAGCTTTGTCAGTGAACACAATCCACCGTGCCATCCGTCATTTCCCACTGAAACTCTACAGTGCAAAGAGGAACCCATTTCTAAGCAAGCTCCACAAGCTCAGACGTTTGCACTGGGCCAGGGGTCTTTTAAAATGGAGTGTGGCAAAATGGAAGACTGTTCTGTGGTCAGATGAGTCACGATTTGAAGTTCTTTATGGAACACTGGGACGTCATGTCATCCGGACCAGAGAGGACAAGAATAACCCAAGTTGTTATCAACACTCCGTTCAGAATCCTGCATCACTGATGGTATGGGGTTGTATGAGTGCTTGTGGCATGGGCAGCTTGTGTGTCTGGAAAGGCACCATTAATGCAGAGAACTATGTTCAGGTTTTAGAACAACATATGCACCCATCTAGACGTCATCTCTTTCAGGGAAGACCCTGCATTTTTCAACAAGATAATGCCAGACCACATTCTGCAGCAATCACAACATCATGGCTACATAGGAGAAGGATCCGGGTAGTGAAATGGCCAGCCTGCAGTCCAGATCTTTCACCTATAGAGAACATTTGGCGCATCATAAAGAGGAAGGCGCGACAAAGAAGGCCCAAGGCGATTGAACAGTTAGAGGCCTGTATTAGACATAAATGGGAGAGCATTCCTATTTCTAAACTTGAGAAACTGGTCTCCTCTGTCCCCAGATGTCTGTTGAGTGTTGTAAGAAGAAGGGGGGATGCCACACAGTGGTAAAAAATGGCCTTGTCCCAACTTTTTGGGGATTTGTTGGCGCCATGAATGTAGTGCCTCGAAGAGGTATTACTCCTCAGGTACGTCACAGGTACGTCACTTCCGGCTGACTACTCGCGTGCTTGATTTGAAATTGTTTGCTGTTTATCGCTGTTTTAGTCCACTCTGCCGTGGCGGTTCGCGGGGGTACCCATCTACACACCTGCACCGGGACGGGAACACCAGCATGGGCGTGGGAAGCCGAGGCCGTCCCCACCTCCACCGCAGCCAGTCTTCACTTCTGCCAACCGGTTTGAGGTGCTCAGCTCCTGGCCTTCACCTGCACCTGCTTCAGCACTGAAGACTAAACAGTACGGTGTTCTTATTATTGGTGATTCAATAGTTAGACATTTAAAAGTGCTGGGGATAAAGAGTTATGCAACCGTTTCTTGTCTCCCAGGCGCACGTGTCCTGGACGTTGCCAGGCGGCTTCCATCGGCGCTTCGGCAGCGCAAGGACTTCGGCACCGTCGTTTTCCACATGGGAACAAACGACATCTCCGCCCGCCGCAGTGAGGTCCTGAAGGAGCACTACCGTTCACTTCTGGATACCGCTCGGAGAAAGACGGATGCTAGGATGATCGTCTCTGGCCCCCTGCCCACCTACCGTCGAGGATGCGAGGCGTTTAGCAGGCTCTTCGGGCTCCACTCCTTGCTCCTGGATTGGTGCGGCACTGTCGGCGTAGACTACGTCGACAACTGGGAGTGCTTTCGTGAGCGTCCGGCCCTGTATCGTTGGGATGGGCTTCATCCGAGCCGTAGTTCTCTCTGAGAACATTGAGGTGGTTCTGCGCCGGAACTGACTGGTCATTGCCAGTCACATCAGTCAGGTAGGTGGAATGGATAGTGAGCAGGTAAGTAATATTAAAATTCCTAATGTTCCTCCTGACCATCTCTCTACTGCTAGTATGATGAGTAACATGTCCATATCACCCTCTCTGATTAATGCTAATAATTTTTTCAGCATTGAGACTGTGTCTGTTTCCCGCAAAGCTTGTTATCACAAACGCCCAAAAATCAGTTTTAACAACCTAATTAGAATTAACACCAAGGCACTGCAGCGAATGCAATATTTCAGCACTTCCAGCATTAAATTAGGGCTTTTAAATAAACAATCTCTAACATCCAAAGCACTCACTGTCTGTGATATTAATACTGATAACAAACTCTATGCATTATGTCTCTGTGAAACATGGGCTAAACCCAATGAATACATTGCCCTAAATGAGTCCACTCCCCCTGGCTTCAGCTATTACAGTTGCCCACGAACATCTGGTCGTGGTGGTGGTGTAGCCACAATTTATGACCATACCATTGACACAACACAAAAATCTAGTTATGATACTAAATCCTTTGAAGTACTTACTCTTAAAGTCACTGCATCAAAAAGGCAGCACTCGTTTATGCTCATCACAATCTATCGTCCTCCTGGCCCTTATACAGAATTTATTTGTGAATTTGCTGATTTTCTCTCAAGTGTAGTTATCGTATCAGAAAAGGCCTTAATTGTTGGTGATTTCAATATTCACTTTGAGAAGGACCATGATCCACTTAAAATTGCATTTGAATCTATTTTGGATGCGCTAGGGTTCACTCAGAATGTTACTGGGCCCACTCATCAATGCAAACACACATTGGACCTAGTGTTAACATGGGGCATTGAGATAAATAATCTATCCAATCTCTCGCTACATGAGACCATCTCTGATCACCATCTAATCACATATGAAATTGCGTTAAACTTTGATATTTGTCCACAACCGCGCTATATTAGAAAGCGCACTATAACATCCTCAACAGTTAGTGATTTTAACATCCTTCCAGACCTTACCACCATTTCTTTTCCAACTCACCCAAATGACCTTGAGCTCATTACAAACAACCTACAACACTTATTGTGTACAAACCTAGATAGTGTTGCATCAGTCAAGACCAAACAATTTAGAGAGAATAGGCTTGCTCCATGGTACAGTGACAGCACGTGTGCATTAAAACTGGCTGCTCGTAACCATGAACGTATATGGAGACACACAAAACTAGAATGTTTCCGAATTGCATGGCAGCACAGCCTCACCGACTACAAACATGCCTTATCTAAAGTCAAATCACAGTACATCTCTTCCCTTATAGAAAACAACAAAGACAACCCTAGATTCCTTTTTAGCACTGTATCAAATCTAATTGGCAACAAAAAGGAAATCAACCCCATTGTCCCCTCTGATTTCTGTAGCAATGACTTTATGAGGTTTTTTAATGATAAAATTGATTGCATTCGCCTCAAAATCCAATATCAGTCAAAAGTCACATCGGCTTTTGTTGATGAACCCCCCGCCAGCTTTGAGGTGCACTTAGACTACTTGAATTCTGTCAATGAAAATGACTTGCTTAGTTTAATTAGCTCATATAAATCAACTTCATGCTTACTGGATCCTGTACCAACACAATTATTTAAACAAATTTTACCTAAAGTCATTAGACCATTGCTCACAATAATAAACTCATCCCTCAACATTGGATATGTACCAAAACCTCTGAAACTAGCGGTAATCAAACCAATTATTAAAAAACCCAATCTTGACCCTCTTGTACTCGCAAACTACAGGCCAATATCAAACCTCCCATTTATTGCTAAGATTCTAGAAAAAGTTGTGTCACAGCAGTTGTGCTCTTATCTACAAAACAATGACATTCATGACATTTTTCAGTCTGGATTTAGACCAAATCACAGCACAGAAACGGCTCTAACAAGAGTAACTAATGACTTACTCCTTTCACATGATAAGGGCTATATCTCTATTCTGGTGCTGCTTGACCTTAATGCAGCGTTTGATACCATAGATCATGTGATGCTTCTTGATAGACTGGAAAATCTGGTTGGAATAAAAGGATCTGCCCTCTCTTGGTTCAGATCCTATTTATCCGATCGTTATCAATTTGTTTATCTGAATAATAAATCCTCTAATCATACTTTAGTTAAATATGGTGTTCCACAAGGATCAGTGCTTGGCCCTGTATTGTTCACACTCTACATGCTGCCACTGGGTAGACTAATCCGTAAGCATGGGATTCAATTCCACTGTTATGCTGATGACACACAACTGTATATATCAGCCAAACCTAATGATTGTCTACGTAAAATAACAGAATGTCTAACTGAGATTAAAGACTGGATGATGCAAAATATTCTCATGTTAAATTCTGATAAAACTGAAGTCTTGTTACTAGGTACAGATACTCAGATACATTCACTCAGAAATGCTGCTATTAATCTTGATAATTCAACAGTAAAACACAATGCCATCATTAAAAACTTAGGGGTACCCTTTGATTTAACTCTCACATTTGATACCCACATATCCAATATAGTCAAAACCGCCTTCTTCCACCTACGCAATATTGCCAAAATTCGGCATATTTTATCATTAAAAGATGCAGAGAAACTAGTGCATGCTTTTATAACTTCACGTCTAGACTACTGCAATGCGCTCCTGGCAGGGAGCTCGTGCAAAGCGTTACACAAGCTTCAGTTAGTTCAAAATGCAGCAGCCAGGGTGCTCACTAGAGCTAGAAAATTCGAACATATCACACCAGTTCTCTCATCCCTACACTGGCTACCTGTAAAAATTCGCATTGACTATAAAATATCTCTGACTATATCTCTAAAATATATTGACTATAAAATCTCTAAATGGTTTAGGCCCGCAGTATCTTACTGAACTTCTCATACCTTATCGCCCGTCACATACACTTCGTTCACAGGATGCCCATCTACTCTTTGTTCCTCGCTTTAAGAAAAACACTGCAGGAGGAAGAGCCTTTTCTCACAAAGCTCCTCAACTCCGGAATAGCCTTCCGGTTACTGTTTGGGGCTTAGACACACTCTCAATCTTTAAATCTAGATTACAAACCTACCTTTTCAAACAAGCTTTTGGTTAATCATTCACTTTCAGGTTACTCCTTCTCTATTGGTGTTTGGGCTGGTTTTCATATTATCACTGTTCTGTATTAACCCTGTCATATCACCATAGCTACAGCACTTTTAGTTAGCTTTCTTGTAACCGCCAACACGCTGTCGCTGGGTTCTCTTGCCTGACCCGTGGAAGCTTTTTTCGCAGGACAAATTTGCCCGTTCTTTACCATAACCGTACCAACCTCTATTTTTATTTGTTCCCTTTGTTTGGTTTTCTTTCTCCTGTCTCTCTCATGCTTTGAGATGTCCTGCTGCTCTCCAGGTGTTGCCCTGATCCAGCCCCCTGTATCTTGTACACATCCTGTACAAGATCCTGGCCTTGTCTCATCTACACTATCATGCTTGGCCATGCTGTTTTATCTCAGTTTAACTCTGCACCTAATTTTAACTCATACAGAATTCCTGATCACATCCTCCTTCATCAGACTCATACATCACTAATATCATCATCCTCATCATTTTCTTTTCCGCTTCTCCATCACTAATATACTACATTCATATTAATATAACCCCTTCATCTGTCATCATTTCACTTTTACTTCTGTTCTCTGTTGTGTCTCTGGTGTCGACCCGAGGAAGATGGGTTCCCCGTATGAGTCTTGGTTCCTTCCAAGGCTTCTTCCTCGTGTGCTGAGGGAGTTTTTCCTTGCCACTGTTGCCCCTGGCTTGCTCATAGGAGGCTTGGACCCGGATCTCTGTAAAGCTGCTTTGTGATGACTTTTTGTTGTGAAAAGCGCTATATAAATAAAATTTGATTGATTGATTGATTGATTGGCATTCTCTCAGATTAAACTTTTGATCTGTGATTTGTGTTCTATTCTGAATAAAATATTAGATGTTGGCACCTCCACATCATTGCAATCAGTTTTTAATCACAATTTGTTTAGTGTCCCAACTTTTTTGGAATCCAGTTTGTATTAAAATGTATATTTAAATATTTACATTACCGTTAATGTAGGAGAGGTGTTTTCTTTAAAAACACTTACAATCAGAGGCATCCAGTAGAGCAGGCCGATGGAGCTGATGAGTAATGCACTGTCATGCATCACAATCCCAACCGCAAACATTATCAAAGCAGTTATTATCTGGACAATCTGTGGAGGAGAACACACACACACACAAAACACATAAATACTCTAGTACACTTAACTCTAACAGTGACATATTCTCTCTCTTCTCCACAGTGGAACACAGTTCTGTTTCTTAATTAAACATTTGTGATCTGCTTTGGTCCAAACTCCACGAGCCCCACAGCAGTGTTCTCCCCCTGTGTAAACAGCCCTGTTCAGAACGCCCGCTTTCAGCACCTGTTCCTTTAAAAGATAATGAGCCGCTCGCTATTCCCCCCGACCCCGAGGGCACAGCAGTGAGGAGCGAGGAGCAGAAGCTCTGGTTTTTAGCCGTTTTCTCTCAGCTCTCTTCCTTCTTCATTCTTGTTGTCTTCGTTTTATTAGTTGTGTCTGTTTTGTTGCATTAAACCTTGTCTTTGCGCTCTCACATTAACATAGGTCAAGTGCTGTGATTGGACCAATTAGTTAAAACCAGCTGAGTCAAAGAATCACAGCCACCTTTTAAACCTCATTGACCACAGCTGCTGTTGAACTGCACACAGACTTGAGTCACTAATAGTGGACACCAACACACAGCTCTGATTGGTCAGCTGTTGAGGGACACACTCCTTATCTGTCTATGGTTAAAGGAGCAGGTCCAGATCTGTCCAGTGTAAGAAAGGATGGTCAGAGTGAGTTCTCGGTGTGGAATGTGGCTCTGTGGTTCCACTAAACACTCTTTCTGTCCCTTCCTGTAACCCAGATGCTGAGGAGAAAATGGAGCATAACCTGAAGCTCCGCCTCCATCCCTGTTGTAGTGTTACCTGATGGGGAATGGACAGAGGTCCTAGAACAGTGACAGTTCTGGGTTTGAAGGTACTGCTCTATCTTTTCAGGTACACTCACCCTAACTCTGCTTTTTCAATGACCATTGCACCTGTACAGGTCCTGTTTTTTTCACTCTGACACTTATATTCGACTCCGCCCTCTTGCTGGGGGTGGGGTTTAGGATGAGTGACTCACAGCCAGAGTTTTCCTCTCTCTCCTCAGGATCTTGATTCTGGTGTATTTGAAGAAGAAGTCTAAGCAGCTGTACTCCTCACTCTGTGGACTGATCACTTGAGCGGTCAACGTGATGTTGTTGTTTTCCATCTTTTACACCTAGGAATAAAAAGTAAATATATAATATATTACTTTATTTATTTACCTTTTATTATTTATAGATGAACAATATACCCTGAGTTACCAATTTTAACTGTTAACCAGTCAATCAATGAATCAGGGAATGAATCAAATGATCAATCACTCAATTAGTGAAACTATTAATCAACCAAACAATACATCAAGCAAGCAAATAATCAATCAGTCAATCAACCACCAAACAATCAGTGTATCAGTCAATGGATCAATCAAATCATCAGGTTATCAATCGATTAATACATCAGCCAGTTACTCAATCAACCAATATATCAATAATTTTATCAAACAATCAATAATTAAGACAGTCATCCATTGATCCATCATTCTTCAATAGAAAAAAAGTCCATTGAACACAAGTCTTTTTCAAAATAAAAAATGATCCATTATATATATCCATTATATACCCAGCTGCGCAAAACCCCCCTCCCAATGTTACACTCAGAAAAGTCAAGTTGGAAAAAAAACGCTTATTAAGTAATAACTGCGTTATTACAGTGCTCTAAATGTGTTAGGAAAAATCTGAGCTTACACTCGTGTATTAACATGAGGTGCTGTAACAACAAACATGACTTGAAGTTAAACTAATTTGTTACTAAAGTATAATTACACAGTAAGGTTATTAAAAACTGTTTGATTATGTGTGGATATTATAGCAGTAATATACAGTAGGATCTCAGGGGTTGAAGTAATTTGAAACTTATGGCATAACAAAGCAGTCCATTTATAAACGGTGATAAAGAGCCTTCTAATGACTGAAGGAATGGAGTTACCTGAGCTCAGACGATTCTTTCTTCTTCTGTTTTTCTTTAAATCTTCTCCTTTTTCTCCTCATGTAGTTAATACCACTTAAAGGCATATGTTTAAGACGTTTCAGAGTGATTCCTGGTGATCTTTGGAGTCATTGTAAAACCTGAAACCTAAAGTGTATCTGATAAAGACTCCAAAGTTCAGAGATTTCTTTTTCTGTCGTAAAAGTTTATGTAGATCGATTACTGTGAATATGTGTCAGTAGATCTTCACCTCATATCTCCACTGTATAAACACACCCTTATCTCTTTGTGTAAAATTATGCAAACAAATATGTCCACTTCACTAACTGCAACCACTCTTCTACCTCCATGATCCACCATATAGACATCCATATAGAGCTGATCTGTCGCTGCACAGTGTGTGTCGGTTGTCCTCTAGTCCTTCATCAGTGACACAGGAGGCTGTCGACTGGATGTTTTTGGTCAGTGGACTGTTCTCAGTCCAGACACTGAGGGGTTTAAAAACTCCAGCAGCACTGCTGTGTCTGATCCACTCGCACCAGCACCGCACACAATAACATACCACCACAAAGGAAGGAAGTCCTTTAACACTGAAAACCCCTCCTGCTTTTTGCTTGTGAGGAGAAACCCAACCAAAAGTAGGTGAGAACACATCTAGACTGCACTTGTTCTATGATAATCCTATAGTTTTCTTTTAAATTTTGCCTTAAAAGTAAATGTAAATACAAAACAGAACCCTGGTGCCCTCTTAGTGACAAACATATACACATTTCCCTCTTTCCGTTTTACAGTAGAGAGGAAGTATACCTTCACCCCTCCTTCCGAAACCTAGTCTTCATTACAGACAGCACCAGACAGCTGGGGTTTTACAGAAGTCCTTCAGATAACAACATAACAACAGCGCTTCATTTCAGGTAAATCCAGAACCTGCTTTTCTCTTCCTCTCTTTTTCTTTCGTATTTGAACACAGATGTATCTCCACTGTCCCGTCATTTCAGAGCAGCAGGTGTTCTTTACACTCTCTCAGTCTTTCACCAGAAATGGACCAATAGAAACGCTCAGAATTTACTGAAAACTAAACCCTGTGTCTTTAACTACCCTTCAGTTTTAACAGGGTTTAGTCCTTCTCTTTGAAGCTGCTTTTTTTGAGATGTTTTTGAGTGTTGTTCTCACAGCAGAGACACGTTCCTACCACACAGCCCCAGTGCTGATAGCGGTCTGTGATCCTCATTTCTGTGATAATACGTGATAACAGGTCTGTACCTGTGAAAACTACTCATGTTTTCACAAAGAAATTTTATTTTTATTGCATTTATAAGTTGTATCATAGTCAATTTAATTCACCCCCACCATATAGTTTCCCCCACCAAAATATTACAAAACAATACACCTTATTTTCAAAATGGAATTAATTTTTTCTACAAAATGATTTAAGTTAATTTATTAAAGGTATACAATGTAAGGAACTGCATACATTTTAATGCCCCTGACCTAATTCACCATGCCTCCAGGCTGTTGTGGGTGGTGAACTCGTTGTTTGTGAAACTGGAGTTCTCCTGAGTGCCGTGAATGTGTCTGAAATGACTGTAAACACTCACTGTTAATCCGTATTCTTGAGTACAGACTTTGGAAAGTTATTGAAAAGTAAATTAAAATTCAAGACATGGATCCAAAATAGATTCCAAGTCACTGAACATCCCTTTGAATTAAATCTAAAGACATTAATCTGATATTAATCCAATACACTTAAAAACATTTCAGAGAATTTATCTTCACCGTGTTTCCTTACACAGCCCTGGACAAACTAGTCATCTCTTCCAAACTGACTCAGGGGCTCTCTGCTTCCATTGCACACTTAAAAACAGCATATGGTAGCTTTCAGGCAGTGGCTCTGTTCCTGCTCCACAAGTGGGTAACATTGGTTTATAATTGTGTTTGAACTGAAAGAGGGAATAGATTTCAAATGGCTTCCACATGAAAGTAAACACACACAGAAAGTACAATAGAACTAAAGAGTTCAAGCTTCACATGAGTTCCTGTGGTTCTTCAACCACCAACAAACTGCAGCCATTTTCTGACTTATAACATATAACTCCAGCTTAAAAGATGTGGTACATCTGAATGAACACAAATGGGAGGGGGATATTTTGCTGTGAGAAAAGTAGTTGTTTTTTAACAGAAGGAATAAGGAACATGTAAACTGCCTAAAGCTGGCCGTCCTCACAGTCTGAGGGATAGTGCAAGAAGGAGACGAGTGAGGGATGCCGCCAGGTCACATACGACTTCTCTAAAGCAGCCGACATGGGAGATACTCTGCTTATAAAAACTGTGGCCTGCGTACTTCACCAGTCAAAACTGTGACAAAGAGAAAGCAAATCTTATTAAATCTCAACCACAGTTCAGCACAGTGTCATGAGAGTGACACTGATGTGGTCTGATGTGACACAGTAGTGGAGATTTTGGAGATCAGATTAACCTTTGTCTTGTGTGAGGGTCTTGAGCGACCCGTTTTTAGGTTTTAAATGCACACAAGTGCTCCATAAATTTATTTATTGCATCAAGACTTTTTGACTATGTCAGGAACTTCTATTTAAACAAAATAATAATATATATACTTTTACTAAATTATAAAATGCTCTTGTTAAAATCATGGCTTTTCTGTTATTAGGGTCAATTTTGACCCAGGTATATTTTATAAACAAAAAAAGTGCCATATCTGGAATCATAAACACACTATACACCAACAGCCTACAGCCAGCTCCTCCTACAACCACTTGAGCTTCAGTTAGGGGCTTCTATCTTTGTTTGTTTTACAAAACAAGGAAAGACAGACATGTCCAGACATGTAAGGCCCAGTCAGTTTAGAGTTTGTGTTTTGTAGAGTGTACATCTCCAGTGTACAGTCTGCAACAATGAACAATTAAAACCAATCCTTTCATGGATGAGGAAGACTAACAAGGTCAACAAGAGGAAAGAAACAAATTGGTTGATAAGTAATTGTTTTAGGGGATCTTATGGTTGATTTAAAACCAACCCATTAACATAAGAGATGGTAACAGAAAGCTAACAAATGAGGTAGGTTAAATGTTACAACACTGGCCATCACCACAAACTAAACTTCCCCACTGTAAAGCATGGTGGTGGCAGCATTGTGGGGTGGAGTGGGGATGATCCTCAGGAGCAGTGTTTTGAAGGCTTGTGAATGTTGAGGGTAAAATGAATTCAGCAAAAGATGGAGGACAGTTTAATTCTGTCTGCAAGAGAACTAGACCTGTCATGATAGCCTTTTCTTGTTATATATATTTCAATATATTGCTCCAGAAATAATCATGATAAATTATATTATTGTCATTTTAAGGCCATTCTGTGCCACTAATCTAATGATAATATGAAAACTTAATAATATTACATTTACACCCAACCCCTTTAATGAGCAATGAATTTCAAAACAAAGTTACTTAGAATAATTTATAAATAAACAAATTAACTATACATAAAATAAAACCACTGATTTTAAAAAAAAGTGACATAAAGGCTTCAGAACAAAGCAAACAGAGGTGATGTTCACTTTTATTTAAACAAACATGCCAGTAAAAACAATTTGAAAATATTGAAGTCAGCTAAAATTATTGAAGTAATATCCATATTATAATATGATAAATTAACAATGCATTTATTGTAGAAACAGACATTTTAAACTTTTTCAAAAACCAAATTATTCTGACCATAAACGTGTTTTACATGTATGGTTTTCTCAGGTGAGTAAATCAGCTGGAGGTAAAGATGTCCCACTCTGCTGTACCAGTCACCAACTCTGGGTGTGGCTACACCATCGTGACCCACGTGCTTCCACCAGAAACAACAACAACAGCTCAACCTGGACAGGACCCCCCCAGTAACAGCCCCCTGCAGCGGTTTCTCAAAGGAGAACCCAAAGCTTTGGGGGTAAGTCCTTGACACTGTCCAGAGTTCATGACGAATGAACCAACTCAGAAAAACTAAGTCAAATTTGTTGTATACAGTTTCAAAACAATCATTAATTGAAACAACCATTCATTGTACATTCATTCATTCTTTGTCTATAAGCTTGTATCCAGTTCAGGGTCACTGTGGGAGCCTAACCGGAATCACTGGGCGCAAGTCAATAACACACATTGTAGAGGCGACACACACTCACACACTCCCACCTATAGACACTTTTGAGTCACCTGGAGGAAACGCACAAAGACAGAGAGAGAACACACCACACTCGACACAGACAGTCACCCGGAGGAAACCCACGCAGACACAGGTAGAACACACCACACTCCTCACAGACAGTCACCCGGAGGAAACCCACGCAGACACAGGGAGAACACACCACACTCCTCACAGACAGTCACTCAGAGGAAACCCACGCAGACACAGGGAGAACACACCACACTCCTCACAGACAGTCACCCGGAGGAAACCCACGCAGACACAGAGAGAACACACCACACTCCTCACAGACAGTCACCTGGAGGAAACCCACGCAGACACAGAGAGAACACACCACACTCCTCACAGACAGTCACCCGGAGGAAACCCACGCAGACACAGGGAGAACACACCACACTCCTCACAAACAGTCACCTGGAGGAAACCCACGCAGACACAGGGAGAACACACCACACTCCTCACAGACAGTCACCTGGAGGAAACCCACGCAGACACAGGGAGAACACACCACACTCCTCACAGACAGTCACCCGGAGGAAACCCACGCAGACACAGGGAGAACACACTACACTCCTCACAGACAGTCACCCGGAGGAAACCCACGCAGACACAGGGAGAACACACCACACTCCTCACAGACAGTCACCCGGAGGAAACCCACGCAGACACAGGGAGAACACACTACACTCCTCACAGACAGTCACCCAGAGGACCCTGGAGCTGTGACAGAGACTTTACCTGCTGCACCACCGTGCTTCCCCAAATCACTGTCTGGAAATGTCTCTCTGCTCTGCAGATCTTCAGTCTGCTTGCTTGAAGAAAGTCATTGTTCATTCTTGACCCTGGCTCTGCAAAAGGAAAACAAACAAAGTGTTTCGAACAGAGAAACACAACACTACTGCAGGCACTCATCCATCAGCCTGCAGTAGCGTAGCTTTGCTAAGCAGTTATTTGCTGCTTTTGAGTTGAGGATCAATTCAGGACAGATGTGCACTTCGGCGTTATTGGAGTAAGTGACAAAGTGCAAATAAACAGATAAACAGAAGATAAACAGAGTTGAACGGCTGTGAGTGCATTATTTAAAAGTAGAAAATTTGGAGAAAAGCATGAGAAAATAAAAGCAAAGCTGAGTTTGTTTGAAAAGTCTGGAGAGCTTCAGCATGTTCTCTCTTTTCATAAAGGAAGCATAGCATTTACTTCAGTGCACAACCACACAGTTTCACATCATAGAAACTTTCAGGCGGAATCTTCTCATCATTTCCTGAGAAGCCAACCTCAGAGATGTTGACTCTCTCTTGAAATCTGCATAAACGTTATAAAATGTTTGTGATTTAGGAGACGCTCCCTGTTCTCACTATGTTTTTGTTCATATTTGATTAAAAGACTATTCGCAGGATTTGTAAAATGTGTAATAAATATATTCCTGGATAGATAGCGGCACAGTATTAAAAATACACCCAACGAGGTCCAAACTGTTTCGGTGTCTTACGTCTTGTGGCAAAAAGAGTGGTCTAATCAAGTGGACCTCAATCCATGTGGAAACTGCTGGGAAATTGGGTGTTTTTTTGGCAGGATCTGTGAGAAGTTTGTGTGCAGATTTTTAAAGATATATGAAGCAATTTGTGTGAAATGTTTATGTCAGTACTGAAATAATCTGTTCATCTTTTCTTCACAGACCTTCCAAATAGTGACTGGTTTGCACACACTCTTATTAGGAATTGGACTGCGAACCCACACTAAGCCAACATTCTCATTCTTAATGATTTGGTTCTGGGTCTCTTTGCTGGTTAGACATTTTCATTCAATACAAAAGAGAGGCATAAAGAAATATTCTCCAATGCCAGTTCCATTCCACTCATGTTTCTCCTCTTCCTCAGTACATTGCCGCTGGCTCGCTGGCTGTTTCAGCAAGCAACAGTCTTAATAAATGCAAGGTCAGTAATACACACACACACACACACACATGGTATCATTGTCCTATTCCCAATCATTTCCAATGGCAGCTAGCTAGGACTCACCCAATCACACACAGCACCACCTACCTGCAGCTAATGTAGTTCCCATGGGCAGCTCAGCTGGGAAGGACATGCTTTGTCAGCCAATAGACGCCTGCCCTGGTCAGCACTGTGGGGATGGGGATTCTAAAACCAAGAGAGAGCAAGAAAACATAATTGGCCTCGCTCTCTTGGTGTTAAAATAGTTCCCCATCTCAGTTTCAGATGTCTGAGGCATCACCAGGTACTGAGCCTGCCATCCCCTGGTGATAGTGGCCACCACTTATAGCACTGTATCATTATTAAAACCACTATTATGGTTTTACATTGTGTAATATTGTACTAATCCATGTAATTACCCATCACTAATCATCAGGTATTTGCTACAAAACAGCAATAATAAGCAATTTTATTAAAAACACAGTCAATGACTGTCTGCTGCTGATAATGTCTGAATATTGATGTTGTTTCCTGTTGTCCATCCAGGTGACGGCCTCTCTGGTGATGAATGTGTTTAGTGTCATCGCAGCAGGATTAGCCATCATTCTGCTGTCTTTGGATTTGTCTTTAAATTCTCAGTGCTACAGCTATCGCTATAGCTATAGCTATAGCTGCTCAGATGAGGTGAGACTTCTTTATTTCTATCCTATTTATATGAGCTTTGCTCTATGGAGAGACCCCACTATGGAACATAAACTGGTTCAGTCAGGAACTATAAAGTTGTTTGATGCTTCATCTACAGCTCATAGAGTCAATGTGGAAATAATAAATCATCACTTTTATAAAGACCGTTTGTTTTTGCTGGTAGAATGTGAGTGCTTGCTCCTATAAAAAGTTGAATAATGAAACATTGATTTTTTTCAGGGCTTGACCAGCGCGATTGAAGGAGTTCTGTTGGTGTTCACTATTGTTCAGTTCTTTGTGTCCATCCGCATCTCTGTGTTCGGCTGTACATCCGTTTGTAGCAACGAACCAGTGGTAATAACACACACACAGTCGGTTTCCGATGCATTTTTGATCCAGTACCATACAAACACTCAAAGGACATTAAGAAAATTTCTGGTAACACTTTCCTTAATCTTGAATTATGCATTGGAGTGTGCTGTACATAAGCTATTAAAAGTATGTTACACAGTACATATAGTGTCTGAAAATGGTGTAACTGTGTAGGACACCATAAAGTCAGTTTCCATGTTGCATTATAACTACTGTCAGTACACTCCAGTGTCACAGCCAAGTGTAATACACAGATTAGTGCACTACAGTGTCCTTAATTTACCACTAACTACTACCCAGAGGTAAAAGCCTAAACCCAATACAACTCCAAGAATCACACTTAAACTCAGCTAAACTCTACTATACTGTACTGTACTTAACTATACTGCACTTATCTATACCACACTATAGCATGCCGTACTATACTGTATCTTACTATACTGTACAAGACTGTACTATATTATGTTATACTAAACCATACCATACTATACTGAACTATACTTTGCTATGCTACACCATATTATAGTGTAATATACAACACCGAGCTTTAGTATACTATACTGTGCCATACTGTAGTTTACTGTTCTATACTGTGCTACACTAAACTGTAATATACCGTACAACTCTATACTGAACTATGCTATGGTGTGGTATACTATAATGTACTGAACAATGCTGTACTAATGTAATATACTATGCTTTACTCTTCCCTAAGGTTCTATGCCATATTATATTATGCAAAACTATGCTATACTGTACTACTACTATAATACACAATACTGTATGATACTATAAAATGCTGAACTATATTGTACTACACAACACTATACTATATCATACCACACTATGCAATGCTATGCTACACCGTACAATACTACGCTATACTATACTGCACCATAGCATACCATACAATAATATGCCATGCTATGCTATACTATACTATGCTGCGCCGTAGCACACCATACAATACTATGCCATGGTATTCTATACCATACCATACTATACTATACTATACTATGCTATGCTATGCTACACTATACTATACTATACTATATTATGCCGTACTGTTCTGCGCTATACTTGTACTAAGCTATATTGCAATATACTATGATACATTTATACTATACTATACTATACTATACTATACTATGCTATACTATACTATACTATACTATACTATACTATACTATGCTGTGCTATACTGTACCATAATATGCTATACTATACTATAACATGCTATACCATGCTATACTACACTATACTACACTTCAACCCTATCCTCAACACTATATACCACCAATATAATACTAACAATGTATTTTGCACTATACATAATCCCAATCCTAACCCTAAGCTTAACATGTTGCATCTATTTAACCATAACCCTACATCACACATTTTAGTGTTAGTAGCAATGTGTGCATTTCCCATTTTAGCTTCCCTTGCTTCAGGTTGGCAGATGTGTGTATTACACACTTTAATCTTGATATAATGTTGCTGTAAATAGAAGATTTATATTATTAAATATTTTCACGTGTTTGGTTTCTGCTGCAGTATTTATCACATTCTCTGCATGTTTGTAGGTGAATGTGACTGTGGTTGCAAACCCTGGAAATCCTTTCCCACAACAACCTGCCTCCAGCAATCAACAGGTCAGAGAAACCTAGAGAGATCACTGGGTATCCAAATTTATATCTAGACACCCCTTGAAACCTGCTACTGGAAGATTGAGCCATGCCAAGATTAGTGAGAGCGAAGCTGCTCTGAGAAAGTTTGTTTCCCATGTATCAAAACCCCAGTCTCCAGACCTCATTCCACATAGTGCGCTGCAGCACTCATGAAGAAATGTTACACTGCATTGTACTATGCTATACTGAACTATACTGTATTATACTATACCATTCTATATGTTTCTATACCATGCTATATTGTACTAGACTATAATGTACAGTACTGCAAATATACTACACAATACTCTATGGCACGCTATTACACTGTACTATATTACACAATACTGCAATATATTATACTACACTGTACTGTATTGTACTGTACTGAACTATACTATGTGATCTTATACATCAAACCTAACCTCAACACTGCAGTTCAATATAATACTACAATATATTTTACACTATGTATCATCCCAATCCTACCCCTAAACTTAACATGTTACATCTGATTAACCATAACCCTACATCACACATTTTGGTGTTAGTAGCAATGTGTGCATTTCCCACTTTAGCTCCCCTTGCTTCAGGTTGGTAGGTGTGTGTATTACACACTTTAAGCCTGATATAATGTTGATTTGAACAGAAGTTTTATATTATTAATTTAATATTTTCACGTGTTTAGTTTGTGCTGCAGTATTCATCACATTCTCTGTGTGTTTGTAGGTGAACATGACTGTGGTCCCAAACCCTGGAAATTTCAACTCAATGGTTAATCCTTTCCCACAACAACCTGTCCCCAGCAACCAACAGGTCAGAGAAACATAGACACCCCTTGAATCCTGCTACTGGAAATTGCTCTGAGAAAGTTGTTCAGAAAATCTGAGTCAGGTGCCCATGTATCAAAATCCCAGTCTCCAGACTGTGTTCCACTTAGTGCACTGTGGCACTCAATTAGAAATTTTGGTTCCAGTGGGGATTCCTGGAGCAGAGCATTGAGCTGTGTTTTTAGCTCCTAGCGCTATAGAGCCTGAATACAGGAGTCTAGTTTTATTGGCATGTGCTCAGCAAACATACAGGTACACTGTACCATCAAACTTTTACATTACTAGTCCTCTGCTAACACACAAACTATTAAGACATAAACATGGTAAACTGCAACAACATAAAATTCAATATGCATATTATTAAACTAGAAAAGAATTTACAGTACTGCAATGTACTATACTACACCTTATTGTACTATACCCTAATATACCATAATGTAGTGTAGAGTATGATGCTATACTGTACTGTACTATACCGTACAATTGTATACTCTTCTACACCATAATATACTGTACCACACCATAGTATACTGCACTATATCATACTATACTACACTATATTGTACTGTGCCAGAGTATACCGCACCACGCAATGTCATGATATGCTATGACGTGCCGCGCCATACCATACCATACTATAATATACTATACTATGCTATGCTATGCTTATACTATACTATACTATACTATACTCAAACTATGCTATGCTATACTATACTGCGCTGTACTGTACTCCAACCCTACCCTCACCACTACAGCTCAATATAATACTAACAATGTATTTAACACTATGTATCATCCCAATCTTAACCCTAACCTTAATGTGTTGCATCTGTTTAACCATAACCCTACATCACACATTTTAGGGTTAGTAGCAATGTGTTCATTTCCCACCTTAGCTCTCCTTGTTTCGGGTTGGCAGATGTGAGTATTACACACTTTAAGCCTGATATAATGTTGATTTGAACAGAAGCTTTATAGTATTAATTTAATATTTTCACGTGTTTGGTTTGTGCTGCAGTATTCATCACATTCTCTGTGTGTTTGTAGGTGAACATGACTATGGTCCCAAACCCTGGTTATTTCAACTCAATGGTTAATCCTTTCCCACAACAACCTGCCCCCAACAACAAACAGGTCAGAGAAACATAGACACCCCTTGAATCCAGCTACGGGAAATTGCTCTGAGAAATTTGTTCAGAAAATCTGGGTCAGATGCCCATGTATCAAAATCCCAGTCTCCAGAGTGCGTTCCACATAGTGCACTGTGGCACTCAATTAGAAATTTTGGTTCCAGTGGGGATTCCTGGAGCAGAGCATTGAGCTGTGTTTTTAGCTCTTAGCACTATAGAGCCTGAATACAGGAGTCTAGACTGAAAAATCAATAGTTTTATTGTCATGTGCTCAGCAAACATGCAGGTACACTGTACCATCAAACTTTTACATTACTAGTCCTCTGCTAACACACACACTATTAAGACATAAACATGGTAAACTGCAACAACATAAAATACAATACATATTATTAAACTAGAAAATAATGTACAGTACTGCAATGTACTATACTACACCTTATTGCACTATACCCTAATGTACCATAATATAGTGTAGAGTACAATGCTATACTGTACTGTACTATACCATACAATATACTCTCCCATACCATAATATACTATGCCGTTCTATTCTATACTATACTATACCATACTATACTATACTATACTATACTACACTATACTATACTATACTATAATATACTATACTATACTATACTATACTATACTATACTATACTATTGTATGGTGTGCTATACTACACTATACTGTGTTGTACTGTACTGTACTGTGCTTCACCCTAAACTCACCACTACAGTTCAATATAATACTAACAATGTATTTAACATTATGCATCTTCCCAATCTTAACCCTAACCTTAACGTGTTGCATCTGTTTAACCATAACCCTACATCACACATTTTAGTGTTAGTAGCAATAAGTTAATTTCCCACTTTAGCTCCCCTTGCTTCAGGTTGGCAGATGTGTGTATTACACACTTTAAGCCTGATATAATGTTGATTTGAACAGAAGTTTCATATTATTCATTAAAGATGTTCACATGTTTGGTTTGTATTCATCACAAACTCTGTGTGTCTGTAGGTGAATATGGCTGTGGTTGCAAACCCTGGAAATTTCAACTCATCGGGCAATCCTTACCCACAACATCCAGCCCCCAGCAACCAACAGGTCAGAGAAACCTACAGGGGTCACTGGGAATCCA
Source organism: Hoplias malabaricus (assembly GCF_029633855.1). Taxonomy (NCBI): domain Eukaryota; kingdom Metazoa; phylum Chordata; class Actinopteri; order Characiformes; family Erythrinidae; genus Hoplias; species Hoplias malabaricus. Next base: position 77,454,626 of record NC_089802.1, on the reverse strand, counting down.
AAATTATATCTAGATACATCTTGAATCCTGATAATGGAAGATTCAGCCTTGCCAAGATTAGAGGGAGTGAAGCTGCTCTGACAAAGTTCAATTCCCATGTATCAAAGTCTCCAGATCGCATTCCACAAAGTGCGCTGCAGCACTCGAGAATAATTGCTGGTTAGGCTATTTTAGCTTTGTAATTCGTACAAAGACTGTTGTGTTTATGTGTCTGCCTACGGGTGGAGTGGGGTTCCTGGAGCAGAGCAGTGAGCTATGATTTTACCTCTTAGTGCTAGAGAGCAGGAATATGAAATTCTAGAGTCAAGAATCAAGATTATTATTGTCATGTGCACAGGAAACATGCAGTTAGACTGTACAATCATGTTTTTTACATTACTAGTCCCACTCTAACACACAATTTATTAAGACATGAACATGGTAAATGCCAACAACATAAAAGACCATAGACATTATTAAACTAGAAAATAATTTACTATACTATACTGTACTACACTGCACTATAATATACTAAACTATACTGAATTACACTGTAATACACTATAACATTCTATAATTTCTATACCATACTATATTGTACTAGACTATATTGTACCATAATATAATGTATATTGTATAATGTAATATGCTTCATGTTGGCAGATGTGTGTATTACACACTTTAAGCCTGATATAATGTTGATTTGAACAGAAGTTTCATATTATTCATTAAAGATGTTCACATGTTTGGTTTGTATTCATCACAAACTCTGTGTGTCTGTAGGTGAATATGGCTATGGTTCCAAACCCTGGAAATTTCAACTCAGTGGTCAATCCTTACCCACAACAACCTGCCCCCAGCAACCAACAGGTCAGAGAAACCTACAGAGGTCACTGGCAATCCAAAATTATATCTATTTTAGGTTAATTCATACAAAGACTTTTATGTTGAAGTGTCTGCTTACGGGTGGAGTGGGGGTTCCTGGAGCAGAGCAGTGAGATGTGTTTTAGCTCTTAGCGCTGTAGAGCCTGAATACAGGAGTCTAGACTGAAAAATCAATAGTTTTATTGTCATGTGCTCAGCAAACATGCAGTTACAGTGTACAATATAATATTTTGCATTACTAGTCATTACTAAACTAGAAAATAATTTAAAGACAAGCAGCTTAAGAAAAAATTGGAAGTGTAAAGAGAGCAATAACATGTACCTTCATATTTGTAGTTTCTGTGGTATTGTGCGAAAGCGCATGGTAGTAATATATACATGTAGGTGTTGTGCAAATTTCGAGGTATAAACAGCCATTAAATATACTGCACTGAACTCCCTTGTCAGATAAATGGTCTGCATTTTATTAATAACATGGTGGATTGAATATGGATGGAGTGCGGGGTTTTCTGGAAGCAAAGCAGAGGGCTGTGTTTTGAGCTATTAGAACTGGACTGGCTCAATACGGGTGGAGTGCAGAGGCTGAATACGGGTGGAGTGCAGAGGCTGAATACGGGTGGAGTGTGGGATTTCCAGGAGCAGAGCAGACCACTGTGTTTTTAGCTGTTGATGATGGAGAGTCTTTTGTGTCTTTTCACTGTGTTTATGTCTGTTTTCCAGCAACTGAGTGCGAAGTAACCTATACAGATTTCCTAATGTGTGTGTGTGTGTGTGTATTTTGCAGTGGATGTACACAGCGAGCGGTGTCTCCTTGAGCAGTCCTCCAATGGAAAATCCTCCGGTGTATAGTCCTCCAGAGCACACTGAGGTCAAAGGCCAACTGGAAAACTAAGGCTGAAATAAATCAGTACAATTTTACCATGTTTTTTTTATAAGGCTATATTATTCCTACATAACCGTATGATCACTGATACACACACACACACACACACACTTTAGGAAATCTGTATAGGTTACTTGTTACATCTGTAAAGGCTTAGTGCAGCCAGCTTTAACAGTGAGGGACCCTAGTTGGAACAAGCCTTTATAGAGTGTCATGTACATTCAGGTCAATTGTTATTAAACATCCTACGACTCACTGTTGAAGAATATTCAAAATTAAAGGGAAAATCCACCCACTTTTCAGAATTTCAGTGTAACTCATTGATCAAGTGGTTTAATGTGTAGACATTTTACAAAAAATGTTCTTCATACATCTTAAAACTGTATGCATTTAAAACATAAACCAGAGTTTATCAGAGTTGTCGAGAGTCTCTGGGAGTAAAGGCTCATGAAGTATGTGAGGATCTGATGTAAATACATTTGTAATAGTAAATAATTGGCCCCCAATACCCAAACAACACATCAGTAGCAGAGCCCAGGGTCTGTTGGGCTACGGCAGTGTGATGTAGCCTGATGGTAAAGTGTCTAACAACAGAAAAAGATTGTATTTGCAATATTAGCACTGTATATGTTTTGTTCAGCTGTTGCTTTTTTCACTGATCTTCCAGCAGCTGCTTCGCCACGTTGTGTCACATCAAACTCTTTTCTTAATTTTAAAGTGCTATGTTTTTCCGTTTATACAAATGTATAATATATGTGCGAAATTTGTGGACTGTATGTTTTTAAATAAATACATTAAACAAGTACACAATACAAAACTTTGTACCATCATATCATTGTACTCTTACGCACACCTAAAGTCACCATGCCAATCGCCAAGTGTTGACCAAAAGGATATAAAGCTGGTACAAGTGGATCAGACACAGCAATGCTGCTGGAGTTTTTAAACCCTGTGTTCACTCTCTGTCCACTCTGTGAGACACTCCTCCCTCGTTGGTCCACCTTGTAGATGTAAAGTCAGAGACAGTAGCTCATTTTTTGCTGCACAGTTTGTGTGGGTCATCCTCTAGTCCTTCATCAGTGACACAGGACGATGTCGGTGGTCTTATTCTCTGTCCCGCAGTTAGACTGAGGGGTTTGAAAACTCCAGCAGCCACATAGGTATTGTGTGTTACTGCACATAAACTGTGTCAATCAGCACTGGCTCCTGTTCTGACAGTGTCTGAGGTCAAGGGAGTTTTATACTCTAACGTATTTCTACTTTATACCAACTCCAACCGAACACAAAGCAATTTAGTAAGTCGTTCTGGAAAATAGCATCTGCTATATGTCATCAATGTAAACACTCACACACAGAGGAATTTGTTCTCTGCATTTAACCCAATCCGTGCAGTGAAACACACATTTACACACACCGTAGTGAACACAAAGGGGCAGTAAGCAGTGCTAGCTATGGCATATGGAGAGCAGTTGGGGTTTAGGTGCTTTGGTCAAGGACACTACAGTCATGACCTGCTGGCTCTGAGGATTGAACCAACAACATTCCGGTTACAGCCCAGTTTCCCTTGTACAGACAGTGTTTTAAATGTATGGTTTTCTCAGGTGAGTAAATCAGCTGTAGTTAATAATTTCCCACTCTGTTGTACCCCTCACCAACACTGGGCCTGGCTACAACATCATAACCCACGTGATTTCACGTGAAGCAACAACCTTGTGATGGGTTAATTTGTACATTACATGCAAAGGAAAGAAGTCCTGTCCTCCCCCTTTTTCTATTGTAGCTCCTCCTCATGAGGAGATACGCAAGCAGAACAGAACACTGCTCTTGTTTCATACAAACCAGATTCCAAAAAAGTTGGCACACTAAACAAATTGTGAATAAAAACTGAATGCAATGATGTGGAGATGGCAAATGTCAATATTTTATTCGTAATAGAAAATAGATGACAGATCAAAAGTTTAATCTGAGTAAATGTAACATTTTAAAGGAAAAATATGTTGATTCAAAATTTCAGTGTCAACAAATACCAAAAAAGTTGGCACAAGTAGCAATAAGTGGCTGGAAAAGGACATTGAGCATATAACGAACAGCTGGAAGACCAATTAACACTAATTAGGTCAACTGACAACATGATTGGGTATAAAAAGAGCTTCTCAGAATGTCAGTGTCTCTCTGAAGCCAAGATGGTAAGAGGATCACCAATTCCACCATTGTTGCGCAGAAAGATAGTGCAGCGATACCAGAATGGTGTTACCCAGCATAAAATAGCAAAGAATTTTAAGTTATCATAATCACCCCTGCATAACATCATCAAAAGATTCAGTGAATCTGGAACAATTGCTGTGCGTAAGTGTCAAGGCCGTAAAACTCTACTGGATGCTCGTGATCTCTGGGCCCTTAAACATCACTGCACCTCAAACAGTAATGCCACTGTCAAGGAAATTACAGAATGGGCTGAGGAATACTTCCAGAAAGCATTGTCAGTGAACACAATCCACCGTGCCATCCACCATTGCCAGCTGAAACTCTACAGTGCAAAGAGGAAGCCATTTCTAAGCAAGCTCCACAAGCTCAGACGTTTGCACTGGGCCAGGGGTCTTTTAAAATGGAGTGTGGCAAAATGGAAGACTGTTCTGTGGTCAGATGAGTCACGATTTGAAGTTCTTTATGGAACAATGGGACGCCATGTCATCCGGACCAGAGAGGACAAGGATAACCCAAGTTGTTATCAACACTCCGTTCAGCATTCCTATTTCTAAACTTGAGAAACTGGTCTCCTCTGTCCCCAGACGTCTGTTGAGTGTTATAAGAAGAAGGGGGGATGCCACACAGTGGTAAAAAATGGCCTTGTCCCAACTTTTTTGGGATTTGTTGATGCCATAAAATTTTGAAACAACATATTTTTCACTTAAAATGATACATTCTCTCAGTTTAAACTATTGATCTGTGATTTGTGTTGTATTCTGAATAAAATATTAGATGTTGGCACCTCCACATCATTGCATTCAGTTTTTATTCACAATTTGTTTAGTGTCCCAACTTCTTTGGAATCCAGTTTGTATTAAAATGTATATTTAAAAACTTACATTACCGTTAATGTAGGAGAGATCTGAGTGTTATTTAAAAACACTTACAATCAGAGGCATCCAGTAGAGCAGGCAGATGGAGCTGATGAGTAATGCATTGTCATGCATCACAATCCCAACCGCAAACATTATCAAAGCAGTTATTATCTGGACAATCTGTGGAGGAGAACACACACACACAAAACACATAAATACTCTAGTACACTTAACTCTAAAATTGACATATTCTCTCTCTTCTCCACAGTGGAACACAGTTCTGTTTTTAATGAAACATTTGTGATCTGCTTTGGCCCAAACCCCATGAGCCCCACAGCAGTGTTCTCCCCCTGTGTAAACAGCCCTGTTTAGAACGCCCGCTATCAGCACCTGTTCCTTTAAATGATAATGAGCCGCTCGCTGTTCACCCCGACCCCGAACGCACAGCAGTGAGGAGCGAGGAGCAGAAGCTCTGGTTTTTAGCCGTTTTCTCTCAGCTCTCTTCCTTCTTCATCCTTGTTGTCTTCGTTTTATTCGTTGTGTCTGTTTTGTTGCATTAAACCTTGTCTTTGCGCTCTGAATATTGTCCACTTTGTTTAACGACACTAAGGGTGCTGAGCTGGACCATATGGGCGGTGCCAGAGGCAGTGCTGATCACCAATTAGTTAAACCCAGCTGAGTCAAAGAATCACAGCCACCTTTTAAACCCCATTGACCACAGCTGCTGTTGAACTGCACACAGACTTGAGTCACTAACTGTGGACACCAACACACAGCTCTGATTGGTCAGCTGTTGAGGGACACACTCCTTATCTGTCTATGGTTAATGAAGCAGGTCCAGATCTGTCCACTGTAAGAAAGAATGGTCAGAGTCAGTTCTCAGTGAGGAATGTGGTTCTGTGGTTCCGCTAAACAGTCGTTCTGTCCCTTCCTGTAACCCAGATGCTGAGGAGAAAGTGGAGCAGAACCTGAAGCTCCGCATCCGTCCCTGTTGTAGTGTTACCTGATGGGGAATGGACAGAGGTCCTAGAACAGTGACAGTTCTGGGTTTGAAGGTACTGCTCTATCTTTGCAGGTACACTCGCCCAATCTCAGCTTTTTCAATGACCATTGCACCTGTACAGGTCCTGTTTTTTCACTCTGACACTTATATTCGACTCCGCCCTCTTGCTGGGGGCGGGGTTTAGGATGAGTGACTCACAGCCAGAGTTTTCCTCTCTCTCCTCAGGATCTTGATTCTGGTGTATTTGAAGAAGAAGTCTAAGCAGCTGTACTCCTCACTCTGTGGACTGATCACTTGAGCGGTCAACGTGATGTTGTTGTTTTCCATCTTTTACACCTAGGAATAAAAAGTAAATATATAATATATTACTTTATTTATTTACCTTTTTTTTATTTATAGATGAACAATATACACTGAGTTACCAATTTTAACTGTTAACCAGTCAATCAATGAATCAGGGAATGAATCAAATGATCAATCACTCAATTAGTGAAACTATTAATCAACCAAACAATACATCAAGCAAGCAAATAATCAAAAAGTCCATTAACCACCAAATTAATCAATCAATCAGTGTATCAGTCAATGAATCAATCAAATCATCATGTTATCAATCGATTAATACATCAACCAGTTACTCAATCAAGCAATATATCAATAATTTCATCAAACAATCAATAATTAAGACAGTCATCCATTGAATCATTCTTCAATAGAAAAAAGTCCATTGAACACAAGTCTTTTTCAAAATAAAAAATGATCAATTATATATATCCATTATATACCCAGCCGCGCCCCCCACCCCCCAACACCCCCCACCCAATGTTATACTCAGAAAAGTCAAGTTAGAAAAAAAACACTTTCTCTTATTACATGTGTAATTACACAAGAGCAGATGTGTTATTACAGTACGCTAAATGTGTTAGGAGAAATCTGAGCTTATACCCGTGTATTAACATGTGCTGTAACAACAAACATGACTTGAAGTTAAACTAATTTGTTACTAAGGTATAATTACACAGTAAGGTTATTAAAAACTGTTTGATTATGTGTGGATATTATAGCAGCAATATACAGTAGGATCTCAGGGGTTGAAGTAATTTGAAACTTATGGCATAACAAAGCAGTCCATTTATAAACGGTGATAAAGAGCCTTCTAATGACTGAAGGAATGGAGTTACCTGAGCTCAGATGCTTCTTTCTTCTTCTGTTTTTCTTTAAATCTTCTCCTTTTTCTCCTCATGTAGTTAATACCACTTAAAGGCATATGTTTAAGACATTTCAGAGTGATTCCTGGTGATCTTTGGAGTCATTGTGAAACCTGAAACCTAAAGTGTATCTGATACAGACTCCAAAGTTCAGAGATATGTTTTTCTGTCGTAAAAGTTTATGTAGATCGATTACTATGAATATGTGTCAGTAGATCTTCACCTCATATTTCCACTGTATAAACACACCCTTATCACTTTGTGTAAAATTATGCAAACAAATATGTCCACTTCACTAACTGCAACCACTCTTCTACCTCCATGATCCACCATATAGACATCCATATAGAGCTGATCTGTCGCTGCACAGTGTGTGTCGGTCGTCCTCTAGTCCTTCATCAGTGACACAGGAGGCTGTCGACTGGATGTTTTTGGTCAGTGGACTGTTCTCAGTCCAGACAGTGAGGGGTTTAAAAACTCCAGCAGCACTGCTGTGTCTGATCCACTCTACACCAGCACAGCATACAATAACATACCACCACAAAGGAAGGAAGTCCTTTAACACTGAAATCCCCTCCCACTTTTTGCTTGTGAGGAGAAACCCAACCAAAAGTAGGTGAGAACACATCTAGACTGCACTTGTTCTATGATAATCCTATAGTTTTCTTTTATGTTTTGCCTTAAAAGTAAATGTAAATTTAAAACAGAACCCTGGTGCCCTCTCAGTGACAAACATATACACAATTCCCTTTTTCCATTTTACATTAGAGAGGAAGTGTACCCCCACACCTTCCAAAACCTAGTCTTCATTACAGACAGCACCAGACTGCAGAGGTTTTACAGAAGTCCTTCAGACAACAACACAAAAACAGCGCTTCATTTCAGGTAAATCCAGAGCCTGCTTTTCTCTTCCTCTCTTTTTCTTTCTTATTTGAACACAGATGTATCTCCACTGTCCCGTCATTTCAGAGCAGCAGGTGTTCTTTACACTCTCTCAGTCTTTCACCAGAATTGGACCGATAGGAACGCTCAGAATTTACTGAAAACTAAACCCTGTGTCTTTAACTACCCTTCAGTTTTAACAGGGTTTAGTCCTTCTCTTAGAAGCTGATTTTTTGGAGATGTTTTTGAGTATTGTTCTGACAGTAGAGACACGTGCCTACCACACAACCCCAGTGCTGATAGCGGTCTGTGATCCTCATTTCTGTGATAATATGTGATAACAGGTCTGTGCCTGTGAAAACTACTCAGGTTTTCACAAAGAAATTTTATCTTTATTGCATTTATAAGTTGTATCATAGTCAATTTAATTCACCCCCACCATATAGTTTCCCCCACCAAAATATTACACGAAACACCTTATTTTCAAAATGGAATTCATTTTTCTACAAAATGATTTAAGTTAATTTATTAAAGGTATACAATGTAAGGAACTGCATACATTTTAACGCCCCTGACCTAATTCACCATGCCTCCAGGCTGTTGCGGGTGGTGAGCTCATAGTTTGTGAAACTGGAGTTCTCCTGAGTGCCGTGAATGTGTCTGAAATGACTGTAAACACTCGCTGTTAATCCGTATTCGTGAGTACACACATTGGAAAGTTATTGAAAAGTAAATTAAAAGTCAAGACATGGATCCAAAATAGATTCCAAGTCACTGAACATCCCTTTGAATTAAATCTAAAGACATTAATCCAATATTAATCCAATACACTTAAAAACATTTCAGAGAATGTTTCTTCACCGTGTTTCCTTACACAGCCCTGGACAAACTAATCATCTCTTCCAAACTGACTCAGGGGCTCTCTGCTTCCATTGCACACTTAAAAACAGCATATGGTAGCTTTCAGGCAGTGGCTCTGTTCCTGCTCCACAAGTGGGTAACATTGACTTATAATTGTGTTTGAACTGAAAGAGGGAATAGATTTCAAATGGCTTCCACATGAAAGTAAACACACACAGAAAGTACAATAGAACTAAAGAGTTCGAGCTTCACATGAGTCCCTGTGGTTCTTCAACCACCAACAAACTGAAGCCATTTTCTGACTTAGACATATAACTCCAGCTTAAAAGATGTGGTACATCTGAATGAACACAAATGGGAGGGGGATATTTTGCTGTGAGAAAAGTAGTTGTTTTTTAACAGAAGGAATAAGGAACATGTAAACTGCCTAAAGCTGGCCGTCCTCACAGTCTGAGGGATAGTGCAAGAAGGAGACGAGTGAGGGATGCCGCCAGGTCACATACGACTTCTCTAAAGCAGCCGACATGGGAGATACTCTGCTTATAAAAACTGTGGCCTGCGTTCTTCACCAGTCAAAGCTTTACAAGTGTGTGACAAAGAGAAAGCAACTCTTATTAAATCTCAACCACAGTTCAGCACAGTGTCATGAGAGCATTATTGCATCAAGACTTTTTGTCTATGTCAGGAACTTCTATTTAAACAAAATAATAATATATATATATTTTTACTAAATTATAAAATGCTCTTGTTAAAATCATGGCTTTTTTGTTATTAGGGTCAGTTTTTACCCAGGTATATTTTATAAACAAAAAAAGTGCCACATCTGGACTCATAAACACACTATACACCAACAGCCTACAGCTCGCTCCTTCTACAACCACTCGAGCTTCAGTTAGGGGCTTCTATCTTTGTCTGTTTTACAAAACAAGGAAAGACAGACATGTCCAGACATGTAAGGCCCAGTCAGTTTAGAGTTTGTGTTTTTTGTAGAGTGTACATCTCCAGTTTACAGTCTGCAACAATGAACAATTAAAACCAATCCTTTCATGGATGAGGAAGACTAACAAGGTCAACAAGAGGAAAGAAACAAATTGGTTGATAAGTAATTGTTTTAGGGGATCTTATGGCTGATTTAAAACCAACCCATTAAGATAAGAGATGGTAACAGAAAGCTAACAAATGAGGAAGGTTAAATGTTACAACACTGGCCATCACCACAAACTAAACTTCCCCACTGTAAAGCATGGTGGTGGCAGCATTGTGGGGTGGAGTGGGGATGATCCTCAGGAGCAGTGTGTTGAAGGCTTGTGAATGTTGTGGGTAAAATTAATTCAGTCTGCAAGAGAACTAGACCTGTCACGATAGCCTTTTCTTGTGATGGATATTTCAATATGTTGCTCCAGAAACAATCAGGATCAATTATATTATTGTCATTTTAAGGCCATTTTATGCCACTAATCTAATGATAATATGAAAACATAATAATATTACATTTAGACCCACCCCTTTAATGAGTAATGAATTTCAAAACAAAGTTACTTAGAATAATTTATAAATAAACAAATTAACTATACATAAAATAAAAAATTAAAAAAGTGACATAAAGGCTTCAGAACAAAGCAAACAGAGGTGATGTTCACTTTTATTTAAACAAACATGCCAGTAAAAACAATTTGAAAATATTGAAGTCAGCTAAAATAATTGAAGTAATGTCCATATTATAATATTCATTCATTCATTCATTCATTCATTCATTCTTTAATTCATTATCTGTAACTGCTTATCCAATATATATTCAGGGTCGCGGGGGTCCAGAGCCTACCTGGAATCATTGGAGGGGGCGCCAGTTCTTCACAGGGCATATTATAATATGATAAATTAACAATGCATTTATTGTAGAAACAGACATTTTAAACTTTTTCAAAAACCAAATTATTCTGACCATAAACGTGTTTTACATGTATGGTTTTCTTAGGTGAGTAAATCAGCTGGAGGTAAAGATGTCCCACTCTGCTGTACCAGTCACCAACTCTGGGTGTGGCTACACCATCGTGACCCACGTGCTTCCACCAGAAACACCAACAACAGCTCAACCTGGACAGGACACCCCCAGTAACAGCCCCCTGCAGCGGTTCCTCAAAGGAGAACCCAAAGCTTTGGGGGTAAGTCCTTGACACTGTCCAGAGTTCATGACGAACCAACACAGAAAAACTAAGACAAAGTTGTTGTATACAGTTTCAAAACAATACATTCATTCATTCTTTGTCTATAAGCTCTTATCCGGTTCAGGGTCACTGTGGGAGCCTACCCGAAATCACTGGGCGCAAGTCAATAACGCACATTGTAAGGGTGACACACACTCATAAACTCCCACATATAGACACACACCACAGAGAGAACACACCACACTCCTCACAGACAGTCACCCAGAGGAAACCCACCCAGACACAAGTAGAACACACCACACTCCTCACAGACAGTCACCCAGAGGAAACCCACAAAGACACAGGGAGAACACACCATACTCCTCACAGACAGTCACCCGGAGGAAACCCACGCAGACACAGAGAGAACACACCACACTCCTCACAGACAGTCACCTGGAGGAAACCCATGCAGACACAAACAGTACACACTACACTCCTCACAGACAGTCACCCGGAGGACCCTGGAGCTGTGACAGAGACTTTACCTGCTGCACCACCGTGCTTGCCCAAAACACTGTTTGGAATTGTCTCTCTGCTCTGTAGATCTTCAGTCTGCTTGCTTGAAGAAGGTCTGTGTTCATTCTCGACCCTGGCTCTGCAAAAGGAAAACAAACAAAGTGTTTCGAACAGAGAAACACAACACTGATGGATGAGTGCCTGCAGTAGCGTAGCTTTGCTAAGCAGTTATTTGCTGCTTTTGAGTTGAGGATCAATTCAGGACAGATGTGCACTTCAGCGTCATTGGAGTAAGTGACAAAGTGCAAATAAACAGATAAACAGAAGATAAACAGAGTTGAACGGCTGCGAGTGCATTATTTAAAAGTAGAAAAATTGGAGAAAAGCATGAGAAAATAAAAGCAAAGCTGAGATTGGTTGAAAAGTCTGGAGGGCCATGAAGTCACTGCCAGAAACACAGAAAAGTAGCTGAGGGTAGGAGCTTCAGCATGTTCTCTCTTTTCATAAAGGAAGCATAGCATTTACTTCAGTGCACAACCACACAGTTTCACATCATAGAAACTTTCAGGCGGAATCTTCTCATCATTTCCTGAGAAGCCAACCTCAGAGATGTTGACTCTCTCTTGAAATCTGCATAAACGTCATAAAATGTTTGTGATTTAGGAGACGCTCCCTGTTCTCACTATGTTTTTGTTCATATTTGATTAAAAGACTATTCTCAGGATTTGTAAAATGTGTAATAAATATATTCCTGGATAGATAGTGGCACAGTATTAAAAATACACCCAACGAGGTCCAAACAGTTTCGGTGTCTTACGTCTTGTGGCAAAAAGTTCAAGTTTACGTCTTGTGGCAAAAAGGAGTGGTCTGATCAAGTGGCCTCAATCCGTGTGGAAACTGCTGGGAAATGGGATGTTTTTTGGCTGGATCTGTGAGAAGTTTGTGTGCAGATTTTTAAAGATATATGAAGCAATTTCTGTGAAATGTTTATGTCAGTACTGAAATAATCTGTTCATCTTTTCTTCACAGACCTTCCAAATAGTGACTGGTTTGCACACACTCTTATTAGGAATTGGACTACGAACCCACACTGTGTCCAGATTCTCATTCTTCATGATTTGGTTCTGGGGCTCTTTGCTGGTTAGATTTTTTCATTCCATACAAAAGAGAGGCATAAAAAAATATTCTCCAATGCCAGTTCCATTCCACTCATGTTTCTCCTCTTCCTCAGTACATTGCCGCTGGCTCGCTGGCTGTTTCAGCAAGCAACAGTCTTAATAAATGCAAGGTAGGTAATACACACACACACACACACACACACACACACACTCATACACACATTATCATTGTCTTATTCCCAATCATTTCCAATGGCATCTAGCTAGGACTCGCCCAATCACCCACAGCACCGCCTGCAGCCAATGTAGTTCCTATGGGCAGCTCAGCTTGCTTTGTCAGCCAATAGACGCCTGCCCTGGTCAGCACTGTGCTGATGGGGATTCTAAAACCAAGAGAGAGCAAGACAACACAACTGGCCTCGCTCTCTTGGTGTTAAAATAGTTCCCCATCCCAGTTCCAGATGTCTGAGGCATCACCAGTTACTGAGCCTGCCATCCCCTGATGATAGTGGCCACCACTTACAGCACTGTATCATTATTAAAACGATGATTAAGGTTTTACATTGTGTAATATTGTACTAATCCATTAATTACCCATCACTAATCATGAGGTATTTGCTACAAAACAGCAGGAATAAGTAAATTTATTAAAACACAGCCAATGACTGTCTGCTGCTGATAATGTCTGAATACTGATGTTGTTTCCTGTTGTCCATCCAGGTGACGGCCTCTCTGGTGATGAATGTGTTTAGTGCCATCACAGCAGGAATATCCATCATTCAGCTGTCTTTGGATTTAGCTTCAGGTTTTAGGTGCTATCGCTGCTCAGATGGGGTGAGACTTCTTTATTTCTATCCTATTTATATGAGTATTGCTCTATGGAGAGACCCCACTATGGAGCATAAACTGGTTCAGTCAGGAACTATAAAGTTGTTTGATGCTTCATCTACAGCTCATAGAGTCAATGTGGAAATAATAAATGATTACTTTTGATTTTGCTGGTAGAATGTGAGTGCTTGCTCCTTTAAAACTTTAAATTATGAAACAATAATGTCTTTCAGGGCCTGGCTGATGGGATTGGAGGAGTTCTGTTGGTGTTCACTATTGTTCAGTTCTTTGTGTCTATCCGCATCTCTGTGTTCGGCTGTAAATCCGGCTGTACCAACGAACCAGTGGTAATAACACACACACAGTCAGTTTCTGATGCATTTTTGATCCAGTACCATACAAACACTCAAATGACATAAGACAATTTCTGGTAACACTTTCCTTAATCTTGGATTATGCATTGGACTGTGCTGTACATAAGCTATTAACAGTGTGTTACACAGTATATATAGTGTCTCAAAATGGTGTAACTGTGTATGACACCATAAAGTCAGGTTCCATGTTGCATTATAACTACTGTCGGTACACTCCAGTGTCACAGCCAAGTGTAATACACAGATTAGTGCACTACCATGTCCTTAACTTACCACTAACCACTACCCAGAACTAAAAGCCTTATAAAAGCCCAATCCAACTCCAAGAATCACACTTAAACTCAGCTATACTATACTATACTATACTATACCATACTATACTGTAATGTAATGTAATGTAATGTAATGTAATTTACTGCACTATACTATACCATACTATACCATACTATACTATACTATACTATACTATACTATACTATACTATACTATACTGTACTATACTATACCATACCACACTATGCCATACTATGCTGTGCTTGACTATACTGCATTTTGCTATACCACACTATTGCATACCATGCTATACTGCACATCACTATACTGCACAACAATATGCTATATTATACTATACTAAACTATACTATACTTCAAGTTCAAGAAGACACTGCAATTTAAAGTGTATTTGTGCTGTAAACGGTAACTGGATGTAACCATGATGTAAACATGATGTGTAAACAGTACACTTGTTTTCCGTATATCGTTTTCAGTCCAACAAACCAGTGTTTTGTGAAGGTGTGTGGGTGCGCTTCTTCAGTCCAGTCTCAGTCTCTAGGTGTTTAGGAGTCTGATAACATGTGGGAAGAAGCTGTTACGGAGTCTGGATGTGAGGGCTCGAATGCTTCGATACCTTTTTCCAGACGGCAGTAGGTTGAAGAGTGGGTGTGAAGGGTGTGTGCGATCTCCCACAATGCTGAGTGCTTTGCGGGTGCAGCGAGTGGTGTAAATGTCTGTGATGGAGGGAAGAGACACACCGATAATCTTCTCAGCTATCCTCATGATCCGCTGGAGGGACTTGCGATCTGCCACAGTGCAGTTTCCAAACCAGACAGTGATGCAGCTGGTCATGATGCTCTCGATGACTCCTCTGTAAAAAGTGGTGAGGATAGGAGGTGGGAGATGAACCTTCTTCAGGCTTCGCAGGAAGTAGAGGCATTGCTGGGCTTTCTTTCTGATGTTACTGGTGTTAGTGGACCAGGTGAGATCATCCACTAGGTGAACACCAAGGAATTTGGTATTCTTGATAATCTCCACAGCAGAGTTGTCGATGTTCAGCGGCGAGTGCTCACCCCTTGTTTTTCTGAAGTCTACAACCATCTCTTTGGTTTTGTCCACGTTTAGAAGCAGGTTGTTGACTTCACACCAGTCAGTTAGCCGCTACATCTCCTATCTGTATGCTGACTCGTCGTTCTTACTGATGAGACCCACCACATTCGTGTCATCAGCGAACTTGATGATATGATTTGAGCTGTGCATTGCTGCACAGTGATCGGTCAGCAGTGTGAACAGCAGTGGACTGAGCACGCAGCCCGGAGCCCTGCTCCAGTGTTCAGTGTGATGGTGCTGGAGGTGTTCCTACCAATCCGGACTGACTGAGGTCTCCCAGTTAGGAAGTCCAGGATCCAGTTGCAGAGAGAGGTGTTAAGGCCCAGTATATTCAGCTTCCCCATCAGGTGCTGAGGAATGATGGTGTTGAATGCTGAGATGAAGTCTATGAACAGCATTCGGGCATATGTGTCCAGGTGGGTGAGTGTCAGGTGGAGCGTGGTGGATATGGTATCGTCCGTTGAACGGTTAGGACGATACGCGAACTGTAGAGGGTCCAGTGTGGGGGGAAGTAGGGTTTTGATGTGCCTCATGACAAGCCTCTCGAAGCACTTTGTGATGACAGGTGTGAGTGCAACGGGACGACAGTCATTGAGGCAGGACACAGAAGAATTCTTAGGCACAGGGATGATGGTGGTGTTCTTGAAGCATGTTGGAACAACGGCGCTGCTCAGAGAGATGTTGAAGATATCAGTGAAGACATCAGCAAGCTAGTCTGCACATTCTCTGAGCACTCTGCCAGGAATGTTGTCTGGTCCAGCAGCTTTCCGCGGGTCGACTCTGCATAGAGTTTTCCTCACGTCGGCTGCAGTAAAAGACAGTACCTGGTCGCTGAAAGAAGGGGTGGACTTTCTCACCGTTACGTTGTTCTGTGCCTCAAACTGTGCGTAGAAATGGTTCAGCACGTCTGGTAGGGAAGCATCTCCGTCACAAGTAGGTGGTGTAGTCTTGTAGTTGGTGATGCTCTGGATTCCCTGCCACATGCGCCGAGTGTCTCTACTGCTCTGGAAGTGGCTATGGATGATCTGGCTGTGCCTCTCTGATTGCTCGGGAGAGTTTGGCCCTCGCTGTTCTCAGGGCCGCCTTTTCGCCTGATTTGAAAGCGACATCTCTAGCCTTCAGTAGTGCACGCAACTCTGCATTCATCTACGGCTTCTGGTTGTAGCGGATGGTGATGGTCTTGGAGATGGTCACATAATCGATGCACTTCTCTACGTAGCTGGTCTCTGATGATGCATACTCCTCCAGGTTGATTGTGTTGTTGTAAGTTGCAGTCTCTCTGAACATGTCCCAGTCAGTGCACTCGAAAAAGTCCTGAAGAGTAGAGATTGCTTCTGATGGCCAGATTTTCACCTCTTTCAGAACAGGTTTCGATCGCCTGGCAATGGGTCTGTATGCAGGAATTAGCATAACAGACATGTGATCTGAGTATCCGAGGTGGGGGTGGGGCTCTGCCCTGTACACGTCTGGAACGTTTGTGTAAACAAGATCCAGCGTGCTCGCTCCTCTCGTAGCAAAGTTCACATACTGGTGGAATTTAGGGAACACTTTCTTGAGATTCGCATGATTAAAATCTCCAGCAACAATAAACAGTCCATCCGGGTGTGTGTTTTGGAAATCGCCAATACACTGCACTATACCTTGCTATGCTATACCGTACTATACTCTGGTGTACAATACTGAACTTATATATATAATACTATACTATTCTGTACCATACTATAGTTTACTTTACTGTTCTATACTATGCTACACTAAACTGTACAACTATATACTGCTGCAGTATCATATAATGTACTGAACAATACTGTACCAATATACTATACAATACTGTACTCTTCCATAAAGTTCTGTTCCATACTCTATTGTGCTAAACTATACTATACTGTACTAAACAATGCCGAACTATACTGTACTACACCACACTGTGCTATACTACACTGTGCTTATCGCACCATACTGCACTGTAATGTGCTATGCTATGCTATACTATATTACACTACACTATACAATGCTATAATATACTATACTGCACTGTGCTGTGCTATGCTTTACTATACTGTACTGCACTATACTATACTATACTTCAACCCTATTCTCAACACTATATACGACCAATATAATACTAACAATGTATTTAACACTATGAATCATCCTAATCCTAACCCTAACCTTCACGTGTTGCATCTGTCTAACCATAACCCTAAATCACACATTTTAGTGTTAGTAGCAATGTGTGCATTTCCCACTTTAGCTCCCCTTGCTTCAGGTTGGCAGATGTGTGTATTACACACTTTAATCTTGATATAATGTTCCTTTAAATATAAGATTTATATTATTCATTAAGGAATTTCATGTGCTTGGTTTGTGCTGCAGTATTTATCACATGCTCTGTGTGTTTGTAGGTGAATGTGACTGTGGTTGCAAACCCTGGAAATCCTTTCCCACAACAACCTGCCCCCAGCAACCAACAGGTCAGAGAAACCTACAGAGATCACTGGGTATCCAAATCACTGGGTATCCAAATTTATATCTAGACACCCCTTGAATCCTGCTACTGGAAGATTGAGCCACGCCAAGATTAGTGGGAGCGAAGCTGCTCTGAGAAAGTTTGTTTCCCATGTATCAAAACCCCAGTCTCCAGACCACATTCCACATAGTGCGCTGCAGCACTCAAGAAGAAATGTTACAGTGCACTGTACTATGCTATACTGAATTACACTGAACTATACTGTACTGTACTATACCATTCTATATGTTTCTATACCATATTATAGTGTACTAGACTATATTGTACAGTACTGCAAATGTACTACACAATACTCTACTGTACTGCACTACACTGCACTATATTATACTGTACTGCAATATATTATACTACACTGTACTGTACTGTACTGCACTTTACTAAACTATACTATGCAATACTATACATCAAACCTAACCTCAACACAGCAGTTCAATATAATACCAGCAATGTATTTTACACTATGCATCATCCCAATCCTACCCCTAAACTTAACATGTTGCATCTGTTTAACCATAACCCTACATCACACATTTTAGTGTTAGTAGCAATATGTGCATTTCCCACTTTAGCTCCCCTTGCTTCAGGTTGGCAAATGTGTGTATTGCACACTTTAAGCCTGATATAATGTTGATTTGAACAGAAGCTTTATATTATACAATTAAGATTTTCACATGGATTTTCGGTTTGGTTTGTGCTGCAGTATTCATCACATTCTCTGTGTGTTTGTAGGTGAACATGACTATGGTCCCAAACCCTGGAAATTTTAACTCAATGGTTAATCCTTTCCCACAACAACCTGCCCCCAGCAACCAACAGGTCAGAGAAACATAGATACCCCTTCTTGAATCCTGCTACTGGAAAATGCTCTGAGAAAGTTGTTCAGAAAATCTGAGTCAGATGCCCATGTATCAAAATCCCAGTCTTCAGACTGTGTTCCACATAGTGCACTGTGGCACTCACGTAGAAATTTTGGTTGCAGTGGGGATTCCTGGAGCAGAGCATTGAGATGTGTTTTAGCTCTTAGCGCTGTAGAGCCTGAATACAGGAGTCTAGACTGAAAAATCAATAGTTTTATTGTCATGTGCTCAGCAAACATGCAGGTACACTGTACCATAAAACTTTTACATTACTAGTGCTCTGCTAACACACAAACTATTAAGGCATAAACATGAAAAACTGCAACAACATAAAGTACAATACATATTATTAAACTAGAAAATAATTTACAGTACTGCAATGTACTATACTACACTTTTTTGCACTATACCATAATATACCATAATATAGTGTAGAGTACAATGCTATACTGTACTGTACTATATCATACTGTAATATACCGTACAATAGTATACGCGTCTATACCATACTATACTGTAATGTACCATACCACACGATACTGCACGCATCACACTATACTATACCACACCATACCACACTACACTACACAACACTACACTACACTACACTACACTATACTGTGCTGCACTGTACTGCATCGTACTATGCTATGCTATGCTATACTTAGGCCCTAACCTCACCACTGCAGTTCAATATAATACTAACAATGTATTTAACACTGTGCATCATCCCAATCCTACCCCTAAACTTAACATGTTGCATGTGTTTAACCATAACCCTACATCACACATTTTAGTGTTAGTAGCAATTTGTGCATTTCCCACTTTAACTCCCCTTGCTTCAGGTTGGCAGATGTGTGTATTACATGTGCACATGTTTGGTTTGTATTCATCACAATCTCTGTGTGTCTGTAGGTGAATATGGCTGTGGTTGCAAACCCTGGAAATGTCAACCCATTGGTCAATCCTTACCCACAACAACCAGCCCCAAGCAACCAACAGGTCAGAGAAACCTACAGGGGTCACTGGGAATCCAAAATTATATCTAGATACCTCTTGAATCCTGATACTGGAAGATTCAGCCTCGCCAAGATTAGAGGGAGTGAAGCTGCTCTGACAAAGTTCAATTCCCATGTATTAAACTCTCTAGACCGCATTCCACAAAGTGCGCTGCAGCACTCGAGAAGAAATGTTGGTTAGGCTACTTTAGCTTTGTGGAGTGGGGGTTCCTGGAGCGGAGCAGTGAGCTATGATTTTACCTCTTAGTGCTAGAGAGCAGGAATATGGAATTCTAGAGTCAAGAATCAAGATTATTATTGCCATGTGCACAGGAAACATGCAGTTAGACTGTACAATACATTTTTTTTACATTACTAGTCCCACTCTAACACTCAATTTATTAAGACATGAACATGGTAAATGGCAACAACATAAAAGACTATAGACATTATTAAACTAGAAAACAATTTACTGTACTATACTTTACTACACTACACTATAATATACTGTACCATACTATAATATAATGTACTCTGCTTCACCAAACTATACTATGCTATCGTATACTGTACTATATGGTACTATAGCATACTGTACTGTACTACACTAGACTGAACTATACTGAATTACGCTGTAATACACTATAACACTCTATAATTTCTATACCATACTATATTGTACTAGACTATATTGTACCATACCATAATGTATATTGTATAATGTAATTATCTGTGTGTCTGTAGGTGAATATGGCTATGGTTCCAAACCCTGGAAATTTCAACTCAGTGGTCAATCCTTACCCACAAGAACCTGCCCCCAGCAACCAACAGGTCAGAGAAACCTACAGAGGTCACTGGCAATCCAAAATTATATCTATTTTAGGTTAATTCATACAAAGACTTTTATGTTGAAGTGTCTGCTTACGGGTGGAGTGGGGGTTCCTGGAGCAGAGCAGTGAGCTGTGTTTTTAGCTCTTAGTGGTAGAGAGCAGGAATACGGCAGTCTAGAGTCAAGAATCAAGATTATTATTGTCATGTGCACAGCAAACATGCAGTTACAGTCATCATCATCATCATCATCATCTTCTTCTCCGCTTCTCCATTTCAGGGTCGCGGTTGCAGTTACAGTGTACGATATAATTTTTTGCATTACTAGTCATTACTAAACTAGAAAATAATTTAAAGACAATCAGCTAAAGAAAATATCGGAAGTGTAAAGAGAGCAATAACATGTATCTTCATATTTGTAGTTTCTGTGATATTGTGCGAAAGCGCATGGTAGTAATATATTTCGAGGTATAAACAGCCATTAAATATACTGCACTGAACTCCATTGTCACATAAATGTTCTGCATTTCATTAATAACATGGTGGATTGAATATGGATGGAGTGTGGGGTGTTCTGGAAGGAAAGCAGAGGGCTGTGTTTTGAGCTATTAGAACTGGACCGGCTCAATTCGGGTGGAGTGCAGAGGCTGAATACAGGTGGAGTGCAGAGGCTGAATATGGGTGGAGTGCAGAAGTTGAATACGGGTGGAGTGCAGAGGCTGAATACGGGTGGAGTGCAGAGGCTGAATACGGGTGGAGTGCAGAGGCTGAATACGGGTGGAGTGCAGAGGCTGAATACGGGTGGAGTGCAGAGGCTGAATACAGGTGGAGTGTGGGATTTCCAGGAGCAGAGCAGACCACTGTGTTTTTAGCTGTTGATGATGGAGAGTCTTTTGTGTCTTTTCACTGTGTTTATGTCTGTTTTCCAGCAACTGAGCACCAAGTAACCTATACAGATTTCCTAATGTGTGTGTGTGTGTGTGTATGTATTTTGCAGGGGATGTACACAGCGAGCGGTTTCTCCTTGAGCAGTCCTCCAATGGAAAATCCTCTGGTGTACAGTCCTCCAGAGCACACTGAGGTCAAAGGCCAACTGGAAAACTAAGGCTGAAATTAATCAGTACCATTTTACCGTGTTTTTTTTATAAGGCTACATTATCCCTACATAACCGTATGATCACTGATACACACACACACACACACTTTAGGAAATCTGTATAGGTTACTTGTTACATCTGTAAAGGCTTAGTGCAGCCAGCTTTAACAGTGAGGGACCCTAGTTGGAACAAGCCTTTATAGAGTGTCATGTACATTCAGGTCAATTGTTATTAAACATCCGACGACTCACTGTTGAAGAATATTCAAAATTAAAGGGAAAATCCACCCACTTTTCAGAATGTCAGTGTAACTCATCAAGTGGTTTAATGTGTAGACATTTTACAAAAAATGTTCTTCATACATCTTAAAACTGTATGCATTTAAAACATAAACCAGAGTTTATCAGAGTAGTCGAGAGTCTCTGGGAGTAAAAGCTCATGAAGTATGTGAGGATCTGATGTAAATAAATTTGTAATAGTAAATAATTGGCACCCAATACCCAAACAACACATCAGTAGCAGAGCCCAGGGTCTGTTGGGCTACAGGAGTGTGATGTAGCCTGATGGTAAAGTGTGTAACAACAGAAAAAGGTTGTATTTGCAATATTAGCACTGTATATGTTTTGTTCAGCTGTTTCTTTTTTCACTGATCTTCCAGCAGCTGCTTCACCACGTTGTGTCACATCAAACTCTTTTCTTAATTTTAAAATGCTATGTTTTTCAGTTTATACAAATGTATAATATATGTGTGAAATATGTGAACTGTATGTTTTTAAATAAGTACATTAAACAAGTACACAATACAAAACTTTGTACCATCATATCATTATTCTCTTACGCACACCTAAAGTCACCATGCCAGTCGCCAATTGTTGACCAAAAGGATATAAAGCTGGTACAAGTGAATCAGACACAGCAATGCTGCTGGAGTTTTTAAACCCTGTGTCCACTCTCTGTCCACTCTGTGAGACACTCCTCCCTCGTTGGTCCACCTTGTAGATGTAGAGTCAGAGACAGTAGCTCATTTGTTGCTGCACAGTGTGTGTGGGTCATCCTCTAGTCCTTCATCAGGGACACAGGACGCTGTCAGTGGTCTTATTCTCAGTCCCGCAGTGAGACTGAGGGGTTTGAAAACTCCAGCAGCCACATAGGTATTGTGTGTTACTACACATTAACTGTGTCAATCAGCACTGGCTCCTGTTCTGACAGTGTCTGAGGTCAAGGGAGTTGTATACTCTAACGTATTTCTACTTTATACCACCTCCAACCGAACACAAAGCAATTTAGTAAGTCGTTCTGGAAAATAGCATCTGCTATATGTCATCAATGTAAACACTCACACACAGAGGAATTTGTTCTCTGCATTTAACCCAATCCGTGCAGTGAAACACACATCTACACACACCGTAGTGAACACAAGGGGGCAATAAGCAGTGCTAGCTATGGCACATGGAGAGCAGTTGGGGTTTAGGTGCTTTGGTCAAGGACACTACGGTCATGACCTGCTGGCTCTGGGGATCGAACCAACAACATTCCGGTTACAGCCCAGTTTCCCTTGTACAGACAGTGTTTTAAATGTATGGTTTTCTTAGGTGAGTAAATCAGCTGTAGTTAATAATGTCCCACTCTGTTGTACCCCTCACCAACACTGGGCCTGGTACAACATCATAACCCACGTGATTTCACATGAAGCAACAACCTTGTGATGGGTTAATTTGTACATTACATGCAAAGGAAAGAAGTCCTGCCCTCCCCCTTTTTCTATTGTAGCTCCTCCTCATGAGGAGATACGCAAGCAGAACAGAACACTGCTCTCGTTTCATACATTAACACACACACACACACACACACCTCCTGCATTCCCAGATGAGAGAGAGTGAGTGTAGCCCCCCTCTTAAACCCACCCTTCTTTAAAGACAGCGCCAGACAGCAGAGGTTTTATAGAAGTCCTTCAGACAACATTACAGCAACAGCGCTTCATTTCAGGTATATCCTGAGCCTGCTTGTCTCTTCTTCTCTTTTACACTTTGTTCTTATTTGAACACAGATGTATCTCCACTGTCTCGTCATTTCAGAGCAGCAGCTGTTGTTTTCACTCTCTCAGTCTTTCACCAGAAATGGACCGATAGGAACGCTCAGAATTTACTGAAAACTAAGCCCTGTGTCTTTAACTACCCTTCAGTTTTAACCGGGTTTAGTCCTTCTCTTCTGAAGCTGATTTCTTGCAGATGTTTTCGAGTGTTGTTCCCACAGCAGAGACATGTTCCTACCACACAACCACAGTGCTGATAATGATCTGTGGTTGTTTACATATAATGAGATTGTCTGTTATTTCTGTAACAATGATGACTCAGAAAAATCGGGTTAACTTATCTTTACAAGGTCTGATCTACACAGTTATATCAGAGTATAATTATCAGCTTCTTGTTTCTGCTGTGAGCCATAGGAAAATAATATAGATACATGTATACACGTAAAACTAATAATATTATAAATGTTTTGGTGTAAATATATTTGATGTTATTGCATACTAAAATTCATATTAGAAATATTTTATTATAAATATGTCAGGTGTTAAAAGAAATATAAATCATTATGATTTCCATTAAAACATTTTTAACAGCAGTATTTGCTACATTTGTCTAAAATGAATGAAAATAAGGGATTCATTTATTAAGAATGTAATCATGTTTTTATTTGTACGAAGCCCGGGAGGGGCCGTGGGTTAAAAAAAAATTTGAGTGAAAAAGAGTGAAAGATTTACAATTCATGCTCTCATTTTTGTTAATTTGACTGAACAAACTGCTATTTCATGCTCATGATTTCTCTATTTTGTGTGCACGTGTAATTAATTAATTCACTGGGGGCTCCATAGCAGCCAGCTGCTGTTTGCCAAAACTCTTATAGTGTGTATGCCCTGGTGTCAGGAACGAGGGGCGGACTGACGGAGGTGGACGCACTCGCTAAAACACAAGCAAACAAAGCAGGCTAAATTAAACACGGGTAACTAGACAGGGTAAGCATGACAAACGGACAAAAAGCGAAAACAACGACAAAGGAAAAGAGACGGGGAAACTGTGGAGACAGACGGACAGACTATATAACACGACCAACTAGACAAAGGAGAAATGTGAAATGTACGACAAACAGGACGTGAGACAAGAGGGCTTAAATACTGACACAAACGAGACACACCTGGACAGATAACGAGGACGGGTAAACACATGACACGGACGAGGAGGCGGAACAAAGGCGGGACGAGGGCGGAGACAAGGACATAAACAAAACATAGCCATGTGCTAAAAAGAGCACATGACCGGGGACAACAGACTTGACAGGACGAAGGCGTGACAGATGCCCCCCCCATGAACGCGCAACTCCCAGGGCGCGTACTCCTAAACCCCCCAGGAGCTGGCACAGGAGAGGGCAAGGAAAACAAGACAGGACAACAAACCAACGGGTGACAGGACTCAGGACAATACGGGAACAGACACTGGAGCTGGGGACACAACAGGACCGAATATACGAGACGGGACATGGGACATGACAGGTGACTGACAAAGGGGGGCAACAAGAGACTGGAACGGACTGGACAGGACGGGAGTGGACAAATAAGACTTGACAGGACACTGGGGTTGCACATTGGACAGAAACTGTGACAAGACAGGGGACTGAACAGGTTTGGGGACAGAAGACTGGACATGGACATGTGACAGGACATGGGACTGGAGTGGGGACAAGACATGTGACTGAACATTGGACGGATACGGGGACTGGACATGAGACAAGACAGAGGGTTGAAACGGGGACTGGACAGGACTAACAGGGGACTGGACATGAGACAAGACAGAGGGTTGAAACGGGGACTAGACAGGACTAACAGGGGACTGGACATGAGACAAGACAGAGGGTTGAAACGGGAACTGGACAGGACTCACAGGAGACTGGGCTGGACTTGACAGGGGAACAGGGACCAAGACATTCACAGGGACTGACACAAACACAGTGACTGGGACTGGGACAGAGACAAAGGCAGACACGGGCACAGGGACAAGGACGGAGACAGGAACCAAGACAGGGACAGATAGAGGAACCAATATAACAGGGGGGTGCCCAGGACTGGCTAATGTCTGTGGGGCAGTCTGAGGAACCAGCCTGGGCACAGTTCTGGGGATCGGCCCCGAAGTCCTTGGGGCCGTCCCACGGACACGACCAGGAGCTGCCGGAGCCACCGTCACGGGTGCCGGAACGGCCGTAGCCACAATCACAGGGGCAGAAGCGGCCATAGCCACAGTCACAGGGACAGGAGCGGCCGTAGCCACAGTCACGGGGACAGGAGCGGCCGTAGCCACAGTCACGGGGACAGGAGCGGCCGTAGCCACAGTCACGGGGACAGGAGTGGCGGGTGCCGCCATCACGGAGACAGGTGCGGCGGGTGCCGCCATCACAGAGACAGGAGCAGCTGAGGGAGCCGCCTTCACGAAGACAGAAGCGGCGGGTGCCGCCATTACGGAGACAGGAGGCCCTGCAGCGACGTCCACGGAGACAGGGAGCCCTGCGACTACATCCACGGAGGCAGGGGAACCTGCGACGACGTCCACGGAGGCAGGGGAACCTGCGACGACGTCCACTGAGGCAGGGGAACCTGCGACGACGTCCACGGAAGCAGGGGAACCTGCGACGTCGTCCACGGAGACAGAGGAATCTGCGACGTCGTCCACGGAGACAGGAGAAACTGCGACGACGTCCACGGAGACAGGAGAAACTGCGACGACGTCCACGGAGGCAGGAGAAACTGCGACGACTTCCACGGAGGCAGGAGAGGCGCGCGTCGCGCTCGCGAAGACAGGACAGGCGCACGCCACGCTCACGAAGACAGGAGAGGCGCGCACCGCGCTCACGAAGACAGGAGAGGCGCGCACCGCGCTCACGAAGACAGGAGAGGCGCGCACCGCGCTCACGAAGACAGGAGAGGCGCGCACCGCGCTCACGAAGACAGGCGCGGCAGGAGGTGCCGCGTTCACAAAGATAGGCGCGGCTGGAGGCGCTGCGTTCACAAAGATAGGCGCGGCTGGAGGCGCTGCGTTCACAAAGCCGCGCTCTCGAGGACAGGCGCGGCTGGAGACGCCGCGTTCATGAAGACAGGGGTTTGTGCTACTCGCCGGGCTCGCGCTGGAGCTGTAGAGGGTTTAGGGGGTTTCACAGGCGCACCCATTAGAACCCTCAGAGGTGCGCCCCTGTTAGCCCCACCTCCGTCGTCCTGAGGATGGAGGCTAACAGCCCCTACCCTTAAACACCCCCAAAAATTTCCCCGGACCTGAGGGGATAATCCTCCAGCGAGGGGGGGACTCCATCACGCTTCTTCCGCCGACTCTTTCGACTCCCGCTGGCGCAACTACTCGATTCATGAGTCGACTCCTCCGGTATAGGAATCGGAACAGCGCCAGGCAGGAGCTGGAGCCGGCGACTCCATTCCGAGGCCGCTTTCAAAGCCTCCCCCACAGGATCTTTGGGGCCTGTGCGGAATGGAGTCCGGCGAACGGCACACCCCTTGAGGTAATAGTCCGTGCTAGCTGCGTCCATGTAATGGTCGTACATTCTGTCAGGAACGAGGGGCGGACTGACGGAGGTGGACGCACTCGCTAAAACACAGGATATTTAATAACGGAATAAAACAAAGAGACAAAGAGACTTTAACAGAATGAAAACAAACAGGGAGCCAAGCAGGCTAAATTAAACACGGGTAACTAGACAGGGTAAGTGTGACAGACGGACAAAAAGCGAAAACAACGACAAAGGAAAAGAGACGGGGAAACTGTGGAGACAAACGGACAGACTATATAACACGACCAACTAGACAAAGGAGAAATGTGAAATGTACGACAAACAGGACGTGAGACAAGAAGGCTTAAATACTGACACAAACGAGACACACCTGGACAGATAACGAGGACGGGTTAACACATGACACGGACGAGGAGGCGGAACAAAGGTGGGACGAGGGCGGAGACAAGGACATAAACAAAACATAGCCATGTGCTAAAAAGAGCACATGACCGGGGACAACAGACTTGACAGGACGAAGGCGTGACACCTGGTAATAATGACTGCAGTCACTGCACATGAAGTAAAATGACCTTACTTAGTCCATTCGGACAAAAGATATCAGTCCAGTGTCATACTCTAATTATACTACATACTAATTATAAAGTGAATGTATGCTTTCCAGTCTGTAGTTTCTTTATTTGTGTATGTGTTGTGTTTTACAGCCAATGTACACAGCAAGCAGTCCTCTGATTGAACACCCTCCAGAGTACACAGAGGCGAAATGCAGACTGAAAATGAAATGAAATGAATCAGTACCACTTTACTCTGAGTGTTTGTTTGTAAGAGTACATTATTCCTACATACCCGTATGATCACTGACATGACTACGACTATAACACATCTGTAAACACATCTGTATACTCAGCTTTAACAGTGAGGGACCTTTATAGAGTAATATGTATGTTTACCTCAGTGTTCATTAAATGCTCTATATGTATGAATGACTGTTCCTTATTCACCCTGCATTGTTGTTACTTGTCCCATTTTAGTTCTGCACTTTAGTTCTGTGTGAGTTGTTTTATTCGACACCTTGGTCCTGGAGAAACATAGAATTGGAGTGGATTTAACAAAACAGTGCCACCAATGGATGGGCGTTAACTTACTGACTGTAAATTAAATGCCAGTCATAACGTTGAGATGCTCTGAATAGCTGAACTTCTTTTTATTGAAGTGTATTTGTATTCATTTTTAATTAGCATGACTTTGTATACATATGTTGTGTACATATATGTTTATATACATTGTCCTGGACATAGTAAATAAATCCTCAATCCCTGATTTCACATCAGGTAATTTGTATCACAGAGCAGCATGAACTCACCCAGTCATTCACACACTCTATCTATGGACAGTTTCAAACACTCACCCAGTCACTCACACATTCACAATGGTACAGTTGATAACTGATTATACATTGTATTGATATGAGTTGAGTGGTGGAACTGATGAGAGAGTTCGGTGCTACCTCTGCACAGAGTAAATACTGTGATCAGCCAGTTTTTATTGGAAATAAAGTCTATGAAATATGCGAATGTCTTTGTTTTGCTCTTTCACATTTTGCACGTGACTGAGGATGATAAATTAATTTTAACTGACAAAAATACAGAGAAGTTCTATAAAGGCTGTCCAGAAATGTGCTTTAAACTGTAAACCTTTATTATTGGAGTGATATAATAACTGACATTTGTGATTTGGATCATACTTAAAACTCCTCCCCCCAGGCCTTTATATAGCCTTCAACCTCACGTCATCTCCATAACATACAAGTCACTCCCACCTTAAACCCTCTTTGATTTTCACATATCTAACGGGGGCTCTGTTCCATCTATGCTCAAACAGCCCAGAACTCCAGCCCAAATTTCTTCTGAGTTTGCCTCCCCATTCCAACTTTCATGGGTGTGGCGTTCATACTAATAAATATACACTATATTCAGGGAAACCAAAAATATGATACACATGCTGGAATATGGCCTCAGCCATTGGAAGTGCAGTTCATAACTGGAAAAATGAAATGAACTGTACACCTTTTGAAAAGGTGCCAAAACCTGACGATGAGTTGTACATGAGTTTGAAAACTGGGTGTAGATTAATGTAAGCTGTGAAAAACCTGCTTAACGTCTTGAAGGAGATCATTAATCAAGGGTTGAAACACAGAGGGGACATTCATTAAACCGAACGACTTCAATAAATAATGCAACAAAAAGAAAAGCTGGTAAAGACATTTGATGATGGTAATGACAGGTTTGAAATTTCACCATCAGATTTTTGGAACATATTCAAATTATGAAATTTAGAAATTAAAGCTAAATGTTATGAATATTTAAGAATTTAAGAAAGTGATTTTTACAACATGATTTTTACCTTAATTTGGAAAAAAATGGTCCAAGCTGAGGCTTTTCCAGGACCTGCCTATTCAGAAAAATCGTTACTCTGCTGGTGTCCTCAAGGGAACATGTTCATAAATGTGCCTTATTCCATTATAACTGTGATTTTATAGTTAATTATTTAATTCATTGTCTGTAACCCTTATCCAGTTCAGGGTCATGGTGGGTCCAGAGCCTACCTGGAATCATTGGGTGCAAGGTGGGAACACACCCTGGAGGGGGCACCAGTACTTCACAGGGCCACACACGCTCACACATTCAATAACAAATTCACACCTACGGACTCTTTTGAGTCTCCAGTCCACCTACCAACATGTATTTTTGGAGCGTGGGAGGAAACCGGAGCACCCGGAGGAAACCTGCGCAGACACAGGGAGAACACACCACACTCCTCACAGACAGTCACCTGGAGGAAACCCACACAGACACAGGGAGAACATACCACACTCCTCACAGACAGTCACCCAGAGGAAACCCACACAGACACAGGGAGAACACACCACACTCCTCATAGACAGTCACCTAGAGGAAACCCACACAGACACAGGGAGAACACACCACACTCCTCACAGACAGTCACCCAGAGGAAACCCACACAGACACAGCGAGAACACACCACACTCCTCATAGACAGTCACCTAGAGGAAACCCACACAGACACAGGGAGAACACACCACACTCCTCATAGACAGTCACCTAGAGGAAACCCAAACAGACACAGGGAGAACACACCACACTCCTCACAGTCACCCGGAGTGGGTCTCGAATCCACAACCTCCAGGACCCTGGAGTTGTGACAGAGACACTACCTGCTGCTCCACCGTGCTGCCCTGATTTTATAGTTGTGTTGATTTAATTTTTTATTTGTTTTTATTACAGTTCTATAATGAAATCTTATAAATACCCCCCTCTCCTTCTGGAGTACAGAATGCAGTGAACCTTTAGGGAACACAACTGGACTTTAACACCACTGCTGTACCTTTATTGATTTACATTGATTTACATTGTTTGTAACTTTAGTCACAAAAATAAGGCTTTTACTTCATGTTTTAGAAGGTCTGATTTACTTGATGAACAGCTTGTTGCTTCTACATTTACTATCCATCCTTTCACATGGAAGCACTTGCTGTTCTAATATTATAGACTGTAGTCCTGTTTACATATTTAGCCCCCTTTCTCCCTGATCTGCAATTTTCAGGGCCCCCTCAGAGCAGATGGAGTGTTATTTAATTGTTGGATCATCCTCAGCGCTGAAGTGTCATTCACGTGGTGGTTATGTGCTACTGCTGGAGTTTTAAAAATAAATGCTTTAATGTCTTAGCTGACAGGTGCATTCCCTTGTACTGACAGTGTTCAGCTGGAGGTAAAGATGTCCGCCCCTGCTGTACCTCTCACCAACACCGGGTCTGGCTACACCATCGTGACCCATGCATTTCCATCGGAAACAACAACAACAGCTCAAACCGGCCAGAACACCCCCAGTAACAGCCCCCTGCAGTGGTTCCTCAAAGGAGAACCCAAAGCTTTAGGGGTAAGAGGGGCAACTTCACCTGTATGTTATTTTCTGATTAACAGACCATACTTTTTAAATAAATATTAAGCTTACTGCAGTGGTTTGGTCTTTGGTCTTGACTCTCTAAATGAAACCTTGTTTCTCATTCATATTATGTCATGCTTGGAAATATTTTGAGCTATCAAAACCCCAGCTGTCCCTGCCATCACACACCAGAGGGGAAAAGCAGCTGAATTAATTGGCTTTGAGTACATTGTTAAAAAGTATTCGTTCATTCATTCATTATCTGTAACCGCTTATCCAGTTCAGGGTCGTGGTGGGTCCAGAGCCTACCTGGAATCATTGGGCACAAGGCGGGAATACACCCTGGAGGGGGCGCCAGTCCTTCGCAGGGCTGTTAAAAAGTAGAAACACAAAAACAATGTGAGAAAGTTAAAGCAAAGTTGGGATTGACTGAAAACTCTGGAGGAGGGCCAGGACCTTCCCAGAAATTACTTCCAGAAAGAAGTCACTGCCAGAAACACAGAGAAGGAGCTGAGGGTATGAGCTTCAAGATGTTCTCTCTGTTTATAAAGGAAGTACAGCAGTAACGTCAGAGAGAAACCACAGTTTCACAACACAGTGACATTTCATGTTTTCAGCTATTCATGCTTTTAAGCTATTTTTGCAAAACCCGTACTGAAGCAAATCGAATCTCTACCTGTTTTCTCCACAGACTTTCCAAATAGTGACTGGTTTGATCATATTCTTATTAGGAATCGTACTATCAACCCACCCTTGGACCCCTCCAACAGTCATAACTGGGATGTTCGTCTGGGCTTCTGTGCTAGTGAGTCTTTTACATTCCATCCAAACAGAGACATACTCATACATTTTTACCAGTGCCAGTTATTGCCCACTCATGTTTCTTCTCTTCCTCAGTATGTCACCACTGGTGCTGTGTCTATTTCAGCAAGCAAGAATTTTAGAAAGAGAATGGTACGTAATACACACAAGTGCTATTATTGTTTTCTTTCTGAGTATTCCCCCAGAACACTAGATAGGACTCCCTCAATCACACACAGCACCACCTACCCTCCAAGACAAGCCAGGGATCACCTCTATAAACACCCAGTGCTGAGCCAGTGATCTGCTGATGATAGGGGATAAGACTTATAAGACTAAACTCTAACACTTTTTAATTTGATCATTGTCTTACATCAGGGGTACTTGAACTTTTTAGACCAAGTACCACATATTATCAAACCAAACCTCCAAGCCCTATCAGTTAGTCTTATCACAGAACATGTGTCCCACTGGTTCTTCCTCTGTTCTGGGGGAAAGTGGAGGGTATAAGGTCTTGCTGAAAATCTTGCTTGCTTTACTTACAATTTTCATGCTTGACACGTATGATTACAATTTGGCTCACACAGTTCAGGTGAGAGGACCCCTTATCAAAATGTTGCCTAAGGCCCTAGGAAAGTTTGGACCGACTCTGCATAAACATTTGCTAAAATTATAGAGAGAATGCAATTAACTAACTCGGCCTAAAGTCAATATTATAATCATGATTATACATTTATGAGAAATTATGTAAAAGAAGTGTTTTGAAAGAAACAAACACAAGGTCAGTTTAATATCAGTGTAGTGCTTTAATAGTCTAAAGGTGAAAACAGCACAGCGGTTGTATCAGATGCTCACAGTGGCCTTCTGCACTTGTGTCAGTAGGTCAAAGAAGCATGACACCTCTACTCTAATGATGAGAAGATTAGTTATGTTTTTCTTTCAGATGAGTAATTTCTTCTATTCTGTCTTCATGTGTGCATGTGTGAGGATTTCTCAGGCTTGGTCTCAGATTGTTTTTCTCGTTTCCACATTTCCCTTGTGGCAATAAAGTCCAAACTATCTCTAGCCTTGGCTTACGTCCAGTAAGCAACCTAAACTGGGCTTTCTTTACATGAACATAGCAAAATACTGTGGGATTATTATTCCTCCCTGGAAAGTGGGGTCTGTGGGGACTGCTGCACTACCCCTCTCCTTTGGCCTATTTTGTCATCTTTTGAAAACAACTGAATCTCATTAAATCATAATTATGAAAACTGTGAAGCATTACATAATTTACAAATGAAAACTTTAGATTATCAGTTATTAATAAAATCATTAAGTAGTACATATGTCAAGGTAATCTGGGGTACCACCTCTTCCTGATTCACGTACTACCGGTGGCACTGTCTTACATTATTTTACATTGCAATTACACATTACACATAATTACTCATCACTAGTCCATTCCTCAATTCTGAGTTAGGGCAAATTTACTGCGCAGCACTAATGAAGCATGTATTAAAGCACGAAACAGTACTGAGAACAATGTTGACAGACTCTGGCTTATACTGGCTGTTTATTGAAGTTGTTTCCTGTTTTCTGTCCAGGTGATAGGCTCTCTGGTGATGAATGTGCTCAGCACCGTTGCAGCAGGAATAGCCATCATTCTGCTGTCTTTTACTGTAGTTGTTTTTTGGCATTCTAGGTGCGGCACCGGCTATGACGGCAGAAATGAAGTGACTCTCTTTTATTGTTGTCCTGTTTGTATGAGCATCACCTTATGGTGAATAAACTGGTTCAGTCAGGAACTTCAAAGCAGCTTGATTCTTAATCTTGGCTGAGCTACACTTCATGGTAACAATGTAGAATAATGATCACTTTAATGAATGGAGTTTGGGAGAAGGACGATGCCCAGTCTCAACCAATCCCCTGACCTTCTCGAAATTTGCATCCCTCCACCACCTCTACTCCTGCTTTTTATTTCAATGACTTTGCCTTGCAAGTGGGGGTCCAGCTTCAATCTGCAATAGCAGAAGCTGCCCAGAACTCCAGCCCAAGTTCCTCTTCCTTGCTTACATCAGGCGTGGCCCACACTTCACAAAATACTGTTTGTTTTTGCTGGTAGAATGTGAGTGCTTACTCCTGTAAAAGGTTGGATAATGAAACAATGTTGTTTTTGAGGACCTGATCAGAGGGATTGAAGGGGTTCTGTTGGTTTTCACTATCGTTCAGTTCATTGTGTCCATCTGAATCTCTGTATTTGCCTGTAAATCCAGCTGTTGCAACAAACCAGTGGTAATAACACACACACACAGTCAGTTTCTGCTGCATCTTTAGATCCAGTACCATACACACACCCAAAGAACATGCACGGGTTTCTGTTTACACATCCCATTCATCTTGGATTCGCTGTGCATAGACAGACGGAACCTTATTTTATATTGTTTCCTGGTCTGATTCTTAGTGTTGAAGTGAGGGTTGGGGTCTAGGCTTTGTTTTGTGGTTAGTTTTATTGTTGAGACAAATACGTTTCCCACTTTAGAGGCACAAAAACATAACTCGAAACAGTGCTGCACAATTAAGTTTTTGTGCCACTAAAGTTTGAAATGTATTTGTCTCTACAATACACATCATATCATAGAGTTAGTGATAGTAGCAATATGTGTATTTCCCACTTCAGTGGTGCAAAAGCATGACCCTGCCTCTTTGCTCCATGTTGGCAGATGTGTGTATTACACGTTTTACATTTGATATAATGTTGTCTTTGAATACAGCCCTGTATTAATCATGAAGACAATTCACATGTGTTTGGTTTCAGCGGCAGTATTCATCCCATTCTCTGTTTGTTTGTAGGTGAATGTGACTGTGGTTGCAAACCCTGAAGAATACAACTCAGTGGTCAATCCTTTCCCCCATCAACCTGCCCCCAGCAACCAACAGGTCAGAGAAACCTAAAGGGTCAATGTGGACACAAAGTCATTTTAAGACACTGCTGTCGACTAAGAGAAATACATGAGCCAGATACAAATTGATAGCAGTGGAGCAGTGGCTATTATAATGTATGCGCACTGTCACAAAGCACGGGGCGGACTGACGGAGGCGGACGCACTTGCTAAAACACAGTGAGTTTAAATTAACAAAATATATAACAAAACAAAGACAGGCAACAGTGGAAACAACAAGACTAGGAATTTAAACAAAACGACATGACTTGGAATGGAAAGAAACAACACGGCATGACTTAGGAACAAACAAAGGTGAAATGTCCGACAAACAGGAGAGACACAAGGGAACTTAAATACAAGACACAGACAAGATACACCTGGACAGATAACGAGAGGGCAGGGTAACAAATGAGACACAGACGAGGATGCGGAACAAAGGCTGGACTAGGGCAACAACAAACAGAGCCATATGCTGAGAGCGAGCACATGGCCGAGAAAACAGACATGACAGGATGAGGGCGTGACATGCACGAACATCACAAGGCAATACAAGGCAGTGAGAGACATGAATAGTTCCAAACACAGATGTAAACATCAGTCAAATGTCACTAACAAATGTCACTAACAAATGTC
Source organism: Hoplias malabaricus (assembly GCF_029633855.1). Taxonomy (NCBI): domain Eukaryota; kingdom Metazoa; phylum Chordata; class Actinopteri; order Characiformes; family Erythrinidae; genus Hoplias; species Hoplias malabaricus. Next base: position 77,419,301 of record NC_089802.1, on the reverse strand, counting down.
ACTAACAGCCTGTGTTTAAACTCTCTCTAACTGGATGTGGATTTGTCTGTTAGTGTCATACTTTTGCCCAAAGAATTTTGGGAGTTGGGGTTTGATTCAGAGAAGACCGAATCTGTTGCTTCAGTGGACGGCATGATAACTCCTTGAATCCCACTGTTAAAAAGAAAGAAGGAAAACAAAACTGTAAAATTAGTTATTAGCTAGCAGCATTTTGACCAGTACGTGTGAGTGTGTGTCGCCCCCTCTAAAGGTTAAGGGTTAGATATCATGAATGAATGAATGAATGCAGTTAACTATTAATTTAACAACAGAATATTGTTTATGGCGGCACGGTGGTGCAGCAGGTAGTGCTGTGAAACTGCTTTGTGACAACATCAGTTGTGAAAAGCGCTATATAAATAAATTTGATTTGATTTGATTTAGTATTGCAGTCACACAGCTCTAGGGACCTGGAGGTTGTGGGTTCGAGTCCTGCTCCGGGTGACTGTCTGTGAGGAGTGTGGTGTGTTCTCCCTGTGTCTGTGTGGGTTTCCTCCGGGTGACTGTCTGTGAGGAGTGTGGTGTGTTCTCTCTGTGTCTGCGTGGGTTTCCTCCAGGTGATTGTCTGTGAGGAGTGTGGTGTGTTCTCCATGTGTCTGCGTGGGTTCCTCTCACGCTCCAAAAACACACGTTGGTAGGTGGATGGGTGACTCAAAAGTGTCCGTATGTGTGTGTGAGTGAAGGTGTGTGTGTGTTTCACTGTGAAGGACTGGAGCCCCCTCCAAGGTGTGTTCCTGCCTTGCAAACTTGTAATAATTACATAATATATTCTTACATAGGTTATTTGTGTTACATAGGTTACATAGGTTATGACAATGTCTCAAATTAAATATAGTGTTTAATAGAAACTAGAAGTGGTCTTTTACAAATGCTTTAATTGGGGTTGGTTTCCACCCTTCACCACACAGCACAAATAAAAAATAATAATATAAGAAAAAGAACATCAGAGCATCTATCATTTCTCTAATAAGCTAATGACCTCTTTGTGAACAAGTGATGACCATATTTTGAGCAAAAATAAATTAGCAATGTACTTAAATGAAATTCTACTTTACTGGAAAACTTTCCTGTAAAGTTACATCAATTATTTTTACAGTGCACTACTTTAAGATTCAGTCATTATGGACAAAGTTGTTCAACTGTGCATGTGTACATAGTTTATAATCCCCACAAAAAGCATGAATTAAAGTGGGATCCATCTCTCTCTCTCTTTCTCTTCTTAAACAACCCTCCCTTGAACCCTGCATATATTGATCCTTTGATGAGTCTACTTTGATTTCAGAGTATTAATTTAAATATACTGAGTTACTACCGATTAAAAGCTATAAAATTACATTACAGTGTCTCACAGTATATTTAAAGACATTTCCACCAACTGAGCTGCAAGTAGCTTACAGATTTCCTTATATGTGTGTGTGTGTGTGTTTTGAAGTGGATGTCTCTTTGAGCGAGTGGTGTCTCTTTGAGCAGTCCTCCAATGGAAAATCTTCTGATGTACAGTCCTCCAGAGTACAGTGAGGTCAAAGGCCAACAAGGGAACTGCGAGTAAAATAAATCAGCACCACTTTAATGTAGATCACTGTTTATAAGGCTACATTTAAATATTAAGGATTTCAACTCAGTGTTCTAGTGAGAAACATACAAACATTTATTTATAGATTTTATAGATATTTACACATCTGATGTAAATACTCCTTAAATCATAACACAAATGTTGCCCAAAAGCACTTACACCAAAGCACTAAGTGACCCAGGGTCTGTTGGGTTAAGGTGGTGTGATGTAGCTCTATCACACTATAGCACTGTATACATTTAATTTAAGACTCTGTTCTTCTTTTTTTTTTCAGTGGTTTTTGTTTCCTCTGATCTTCCAGCAGATGGTTTATCGTGATGTGTGTGTCATCACTGTTTTATTAAATTTAAGATCTTATTTTTTTTTTATTCCAAAGTTTAATAAAAACGCTTTAATGGCTGTGGTGATTTTGCTGACTTTTCTGATGCAATATAATTTTCTAAATAAATAAATGTATCAAGGTGACATGGTGGCACAGAAGGTAGTGTCGTAGTCACACAGCTTCAGGGGCCTGGAGGTTGTGGGTTTGATTCCCGCTCTGGCTGACTGTCTGTGAGGAGTGTGGTGTGTTCTCCCTGTGTCTGCGTGGGTTTCCTCCGGGTGACTGTCTGTGAGGAGTGTGGTGTGTTCTCCCTGTGGGTTTCCTCCCACAGTCCAAAAACACACCTGTGACTGTTCTTCTCCAGGTTGTATTATTAAAAAATAATAATCTACATGCATAGCCATGGGAATTTATTTAGGGTTGGCATGAACTCTGCAGCTGCTCTCCACAACCTTAAAAGCCTCGCAGCTCCACAGTACCATGTACCAAACCAAAGCAGAAAAGTTAAAATTAAATATATGTTTCTATATGGTCTAGTACTTGTTTAAACTTCCCCAAACACACCAGCATACTCTAAAATGTCTTTACTTTTCATGATATAGTTACTTCCAATAAAGAAGCTGACTGCACGGTGGCGCAGCAGGTAGTGTCACAGTCACACAGCTGGAGGTTGTGGGTTCAATTCCCTTGGGTGACAGTCTGTGAGGAGTTGGTGGGTTTCCTCTGGGTGCTCTGGTTTCCTCCCACAGGTTTCCTCCCACAGTCCAAAAACACATGTTGGTAGGCGAATTGGCGACTCAAAATTGTCCGAAAGGGTGGGTGTGTGAGTGAATATGTGTGTGTGTCTGTGTTGCCCTGTGAAGGACTGGCGCCCCTCCAGGGTGTATTCCTGCCTTGCGCCCAATGATTCCAGGTAGGCTCTGGACCCACCGCAACCCTGAACTGGATAAGGGTTACAGACAATGATCATTCATTCATTATCTGAAACCACTTTTCCAATACAGAGTCATGGTGGGTCCGGAGCCTACCCGGAATCATTGGCCACAAGACTATATTCATAATTTTCTTTTTAATTTTTTTCTGTTTATATTCTCTCAATTCTTCTGTGTCCTGGACATATAGTCAATTAACAGTAAATAATTCCTTGATCCTTGATTTCACATGAGGTCATTTGTACAGTGCTGAACCTTCTTCGTGGGTTTGTTTATTCATTCATTCATTCGTCTTCCATAATTGCTTCATGCTGTTCAGCTTCACAAAGGGTCAGAATCCAAGCCAGAGTCACTCACCTAGTCAGAATCCAAGCCAGAGTCACTCACCCAGTCATTCACACACTCTACCTATGGATAGTTTAACTTACACATCCGCAATAGTAGGGTTGATAGCTGAAAATACATTGTACTGATGTGAGTTGAGTGGTGGAACTGATGAGAGAGTTCAGTGCTACCTCTGCACAGAGTAAATACAGAGTAAAATCAGTCATGTTGTTTGTTCTGGAAATAAAGTCTGTAAAATATGTGAAGGTCTTTGTTTTGCTCTTTCACATTGTTCACTTGACTGAGGATGATAACTGGATGTTAATTTACAGAAATACAGATAAGTTCTATAAAAGATACCCAGAAATATGATGTCAACTGTAAACCTGAATTGTTGGAGTCATGGAGGGTGTCCAACTTTCGCTTCCTGTGCATTAACATCAAGGATGATCTGACATGGAGCATTAATACAACAGCAGCTGTAAAGAAGGCACAGCAGAGACTGTATTTTCTGAAAGTGCTCAATAACAACCAATTAACACAGAAACCCCTGGTATCCTTCGACCACTGCTCTATTGAGAGCATTCTGACCTACTGTATGTGTGTGTGTGATTTTCCAGCTTTCCTTACTGTCCAACAACAGCAGAGAGGAAAATGCTCTAGAGGTTCATCATCATAGTTCAGAAGATCATTGACTGCCCCCTCCCTTCTCTGGAGGACTTATTACTAAATTACTTGTTGCATCAGGAAGGCACAAAATATACTCAGGGACCCATCCCATCCTGGACACTGCCTTTTTGAGCTGCTACCCTCCAGCATACGTTACAGGGCATTAAGGGCCAGAACAAGCAGACTAAATAACAGTTTTTATGCTAGAGCCATTATTGCACTTAACAATGCACAATTGCTGAATGAGGATGAGCAGTGCACTGATTTATAAATGTTTTTTTTTTATTTGTTTAGTGTTATATAATTGTTTCGTGTTAAATGTCCAGTGTCTATGTTAATATTTCCACTTGAAGAAAGCATTGCACTTTTTATCAGTTTTGTTGTACTGGTACAATGACACTAAAGACATTCAATCAATATAATAACTGAATTTTAGGATTTGGATCATGCCCAAAACTCCTCCCCCCCAGGCCTTTATACCTATATCCATGACATACAAGTCGCTCCCAACTCAGCCCCTCCCTGTCACGCCCTTGTTCTGTCTTGTCTGTTGTCCCTGCCATGTGCTCACTTAGCACATGGCTCTGTTTATTATTGTTCATGTCTCCACCCTAGTCCCGCCTTTGTTCCTCGTCGTCGTCCATGTCTCACTTGTAACCCTGCCCCCTCTTTATCTGTTTCAGGTGTCCCTTGTCCCTTGTGTGGTGTATTTAAGTTCCCTTGTTTCTCTTCCTTCTGCTGGGCATTCCATGTTTGCCTGTCTGTCTTATCGGTTCTTTGATTCGGTTCACCTCCCTGTGTATCTGTCTGGTCTATCTGTTTCTCTTGTGTGCTTTGTGTTCCCATTAAGTTTGTCTGTTTTAGCTTTCTGTCTAGGTTTGTTTGTTTAGTTCTCCTTGCACAGGTATTTATTTAGCTCTCCTCATCTAGGTCTCTGTTTAGTATTGTTTAGCTTTCCATGTCTAGGTTTGTCTGTTTAGCTCTCCCTGTCTAGGTTTGTCTGTTTAGCTCTCCCTTGTCTCTGCTATTCCTGGTTTCGTTTCATGTCGTCGTTTCCTTTGTTTTGTAGTCCTAGTTTGTGTTTGGTTTGTTATCCTTTTTCTAAATAAAAGTAACTGTTTTAGCATGTGCGTCCATCTCAGTCAGTCCGCTCCGTGTTTCCTGACACCCCCCCCCCCCCCCCACACACACACACTCTTCTCTTTTCACAAGATTGCCTCCCCGTTCTAATTTTCATGGGTGTGGTGTTCATACTAACAAAGATACAATATATTCAGGGAAACCAAAAATACGATACACATGCTGGAATAGGGCCTCAGCCATTAGAAGTGCAGTTCAGAACTGGAAAAATGGGATGAACTGTACACCTACTGAAAAGGTGCCAAAACCTGACGGATGAGTTGTACATGAGTTTGAAAACTTGTTGTAGATCAATGTAAGCTGTGAAAAACTTGCTTAACGTCTTGGAGGACATCATTAATCGAGGATCGAAACACTGAAGGGACATTCATTAAACCAAATGGCATGACCAACTCCTTGTAGAGCCCTATAACTGCATCAACAAATAATGTAACAAAAAGAAAAGCTGGTAAAGACATTTGATGATGGTAATGACAGGTTTGAAATTTCACCATCAGATGTTTGGAAAATATTCAAAATATAATATTTAGAAATTAAAGCTAAATATTAAGAATATTTAAGAAATTAAGAAAGTGACTTTTACAACATGATTTTAACCTTAATTTGGGAAAAAAAGGTCCAAGCTGAGGCTTTTTCAGGACCTGCCTATTCATTATTCTTTGGAAGTCCCTCCTCATGCACATGCACACACACTTCCTGTTTCCCAGATTCTACATTTCATAAACAATTGCAAGTGTAACCCCTCCTCCCTCTGAAACCCATTCTTCATAACAGACAGCTCCAGACAGCAAAGGTTTTACAGAACACTAGTTCTTCAGACAACAACACACCAACAGCACTTCATTTCAGGTAAATCCAGAGCCTGTTTTTCTCTTCCTCTCTTTTACACTTTGTTTTTATTTGAACACAGAAAAATCAACACTTTCCCATCATTTCAGAGCAGCAGCTGTTGTTTACACTCTCTCAGTCTTTCACCAGAAATGGACCGAAAGGAACTCTCTGAATTTACTCAGTGTCTTTAACTACCTTTCAGTTTTAACAGGGTTTATTCCTTCTCTTCTGAAGCTGCTTTCTTTGAGATGATTTTGAGTGTTGTTTCAAAGCAGAGACATGTTCCTACTTGATCACTACAGTGCTGATAACAGTCTGTGTTTATTTATATGATGATCTCTCATTTCCTCACGGTCAGAAAGATTTGTCACTCTAGTGGTGCCCTCAAAGGAACATGTTCTGTTACTTTAGGTAGGTAACATAACTGTGCCTTATTCTATTATAATTTTAATTTGTAGTGAAATCTTACAAATACCCCCCTCTTCTTCTGGAGAAGAGAATGTAATGAATATTTAGGGAACCCAACTGGTCATAACACCACTGCTGTACCTATAAAGATACATTTACATTGTTTGTACCTTTAGTCACAATAACGTATCTCAATTATACCTTTTTCTGAGATTGTGTGAGAACCTTGAATGAGAAAATAAGATCTGATTTATTTGATGAACATCTTTTTGTTTCTGCATTCACCATCCGTTCTTTCAGCTCCACTGACCACACAGAATCACTTTACTGTTCTAATATTAAAAACTGTAGTCCATCTGTTTCTCTCTTTACATTTTTAGTCCCTTTTATCCATGATCTACAATTATCAGGGCCTTCTCAGAGCAGGTGGAGTGTTATTTATTTGTTGGATCATCCTCAGCACTGAAGTGACACTCACGTGGTGCTACTGCTGGAGTTTTACAAGTTAATGTTTTAGCTGACAGGTGCATTTCCCTTATACTGACAGTGTTTTAAATGTATGTTTTCTTCAGGTGCGTAAATCAGCTGGAGTTAAAGATGTCCAACCCTGCTGTACCCCTCACCAACACTGGGCCTGGCTACACCATCGTGACCCATGTATTTCCACCAGAAACAACAACAACTCATCCTGCACAGAACAACCCCAGTAACAGCCCCCTGCAGCGGTTCCTCAAAGGAGAACCTAAAGCTTTAGGGGTAAGAGTGGCAACTTAAACTGTTTGTTATTTTCTGATTAACAGGCCATACTTTAAAATAAATATTAAGCTTACTGCAGTGGTTTGGTCTTTGGTCTTGACTCTTTAAACAGAACCTTATATCTTATTCATATTATGTCATGCTTAGAAATATTTTGAACTATAAAAGCCCCAGCTGTCCCTGCCATCACACACCAGAGGGGAAAAGCAGCTGAATTAATTGGCTTTGAGTGCATTGTTAAAAAGTAGAAACACTGTGGGAAAAACAATGTGAGAAAGTAAAAGCAAAGATGGGATTGGTTGAAAAGCCTGGAGGAGGGCCAGGACATTCCCAGAAATGACCTCCAGGGAGAAGTCACTGCCAGAAACACAGAGCAGGAGCTGAGGGAACGAGCTTCAACGTGTCCTCTCTGTTTTTAAAGGAAGTACAGCAGTAACGTCAGAGAAAAACCATGCAGTTTCACAACACAGCAACTTTTCATGTTTTCAGCTATTCATGCTTACATTAAGCAATTTTACCAAACATATATTCACCCGTACTGAATCAAATCTAATCTTTACCTGTTTTCTCCACAGACCTTCCAAATAGTGAATGGTTTGATTTTATTCTTATTAGGAATCGTACTATCAACCCACGCTTGGACCTCTTTTACAGTCATAACTGGGATGTTCGTCTGGGCTTCTTTGCTGGTGAGGCTTTTACATTCCATCCAAACAGAGACCTACTTATACATATTTTCCAGTGTTAGTTACAGTCTGCTCATGTTTCTTCTCTTCCTCAGTATATCACCGCTGGTGCTGTGTCTGTTTCAGCAAGCAAGAATTTTAAGAAGGGACTGGTACGTAATACACACAAGTGCTATTATTGTTTTCTTTCTGGGTATTCCCCCAGAACACTAGATAGAACTCCCCCAATCCCACACAGCGCCATTTACCCTCCAAGACAAGCCAGGGATCACCTCTATAAACACCCAGTGCTGAGCCAGCAATATAAGGGCAGGGCAAGAAGTCTTGTTGAAAATCTTGCATGCTTTACTTATCAGCCTGACCCCCCTATACACTCACTACGCGCACTGCATAGGGCTTCACAACTTTAAAAAGGCCCCCTTGTCTCCTCCTCATGTCAAGTTAAGGAGAGGTAGTGTATCATCAGAAGATGAAGAGAAAATATCCTTCAGGAAATTAAAGGAGGGAAAAAAAGACTCCACGAGACTAAGCTGCAAGAACAGAGGTAACCTGGGACTGATCTTCTCCATGTTGTATTATTAATAAATAATAATCTATGGGCGTAGCCATGGGAATATATTTAGAGGTGACATGAACTGCGCAGAAAAATGAAAATGAACATAAACTGATGTTTTTATACTGTCAAGTTCTCGTTTAACTTCACCACACACCACCTTAAACATTATGTAGTTACTTCCAAGTTCCACATTAAATGCTGTCACGATATTCACAAAATCACACAACCATCAGCATATTTGACGAATTGGTTACTCCTTAAACAGTGAAGCAATGACAGACGCCTGAACTACTGCAACATTTAAGGTGACACAAAGCTGCAAGCTGGAGATTATACAGCTACGTTTGGTTCTTTTTCTTCCACCTCAAGGGCTGTGTAGTGCTTTAATAGTCTAAAGGTGAAAACAGCACAGCAGCGGCTCTCATCGCTTGTGTCAGTAGGTCAAAGAGGCACAACGTGTCTACACTTAAGCTGTGTTGTAGGACTCTAATGATGAGAAGATTGACCACATTGTTTTTTTTCTTCTATTTTGTCTCCACATGTACATAATTCTCACTTTGGTTCTCTTTATTTTTGCATCTGGGTTTAGACATTCTGAGCTCCAGACCTTGATTTACCTTATTTCAGAACTAATGAAACATTTGGCAAAGAACAAAACTTCACTGAGAACAATGCTGACTGACTGTGGAATATACAGGCTGTTTTTGAGATTTTTTCCTGTTTTCTGTCAAGGTGACTGGCTCTCTGGTGATGAATGTGCTCAGCGCCATCGCAGCAGGAATAGCCATCATTCTGCTATGTTTGGATTTAGCTCTTTTTTCGGGTCCTAGGTGCAGATACAGCTATAGCTGCAGGAATGAGGTGACTCTCTTTTATTGCTGTCCTATTTGTATGAGCATCACCTTATGGTGAATAAACTGGTTCAGTCAGGAACTTCAAAGCAGTTTGATTCTTAATCTTGTTGGAGCTACACTCCATAGAAACAATGTAGAAGTAAAAAATGATCACTTTTATAAAGACTGTTTGTTTTTGCTGGTAGAATGTGAGTGCTTGTTCCTGTAAGAGAGGTTAAATAATGAAACAATGATGTCTTTCAGGGTCTGGCTGAGGGGATCAAAGGAGTTCTGTTTGTTTTCACTATCGTTCAGTTCATCGTGTCCATCCGCATCTCTGTGTTTGCCTGTAAATCCAGCTGTAGAAATGAACCAGTGGTAATAACAGACACACACAAACACACACACACAGACGTTATTAGATCCAGTACCATACAAATACTCCATGGACATTAGCTGCACGGGTTTCTGTTAATATATCCCATTCATCTTGGATTCACTGTGCAGTACATGTGCAGTTACCATGTGTTATATTGTGTACATAGTGCCTTATAATGGTTGGCAACAGTGTATGACATCACAACAACAGGTTCCATCTGTCCATGCAGCTCATTGTCAGGGCCAAGCCTGTAATACACATGACATTGTAGCACCGTGTCAGTGTTAATGTTTTGTGCCACTAAAGTGTGGAACATATTCTTCACTACAATAAAACTAACCACAACACAAAGCCTAAACCCCAGCCCTCATTCAACACTAAGAATCAGACCAGGAACACTTTACACTTTGCATCACAGTTCCTTCAACTCTAACATTTACATCAATATACAGTATCAGTCAAAAGTTTGGACACATCTCATTAGTGATTGGTGGAGTTGGACTAGTCACTGTATATAACTCTGTACCACTCCCTACCTCTGCACAACCCCAGTTACAGTCTCAAACACATTAAGAAGGGAACAGTTCTACAGATTAACTCTCAACGAGGCGACGGCTGTTCACTGAAAACCATTCCGGGTGACGACCTCATGAAGCTGACTGAGAGAACAGCGAGAGTGTGCAAAGCTGTAATCAAAGCAACAGGGGGCTACTGTGAAGAATCTAAAGTATAAAACATATTCTGGTGTGTTTAACACTTCGTTGTTTACTACATAATTCCATACGTGTTACTTCATAGTTCAAATGTCTTCCACATTCATTTACAATATAGAAAAAAATAGTAAAAAACAAAGTATAAACACTGAAAGAGAATGTGTTCAAACCTTTGATTGGTACTGTACATTCACAACATGTGGGAAATGGCTCAAAACAAAGGAAACCCTCCCTGAGAGGCGTGTCCAAACATTTGACAGGTACTGTAACTCTCACACTACATATTTAACACAATGCGTTTACACAAACTTAACCCTACACAATGGTGATAGTAGCAGTATGTGTATTCCCCACTTTAGAGGTGCAAAAATGAGACATTGCTCCAGGTTGGCAGATGTGTGTATTACATGTTTTACACCTGAAATAACGATGTCTTTGAGCAGAGCCCTGTATTGTTCATGAAAACGGTTCACATGTGTTTGTTTTCTGCTGCAGTATTCATCACATTCTGTTTGTTTGTAGGTGAATGTGACTGTGGTTGCAAACCCTGGAGGATACAACTCAGTGGTCAATCCTTTGTCCCAACAACCTGCCCCCAGCAACCAACAGGTCAGAGAAACTTATTTTTATTTATTTATTTATTTATATATTTATTTATTTGACATTGACTGTACAGCAACATTGTAACTGTAACATAAAGTTATTCATGAAAAACAGGTGCTCTGTATACAGTGTTTGTAGCAGAAATCTAATTTAAAACCTTTGTCCATATAAATGTTTTGTTTGTTTGTTTATTTGTTTGGCCTTTTTTGATTAAAAAGGAAGGGATGGAGAAGAAAGGGCAAAGAAGAGGAAGAAAGGGAGAGAAAACAATTATATATGAGAGCAATCATTTTTTTAAACCATAATTTAATACTTCTACTAAAAAACTGTAAAATTGGACTGCATTTTCATCTCATTGGGTAAACAGTTCCAAAGAGTTTCTCCTTTTGAACTGTTTGTCCAACAAAGGTTTTGCACAACACAATACGACAATTACCATCTGTTGAAGCCCATGTACTCACTCTACCAGTGCACTCTTGTTCTATAACAAACTCATTAAGCAAAAGCAAGTGTCCCCTACAGGGGTCACTGTGGATATAAAATCATTTTAAGACACTGCTGCCAACTAAGAGAAATAAATGACACAGATACAGATTAATAGCAGTGGAGCAGTGTTTATTTTAAGGGAAAAAACGCTAAAAACAATTCAGGGTCGGTAAATACAACAAGGTCAAATTAGGAGATAGAGAGAGAAAACAAACCAAAAGAGCTAATCCAGAAATAGCACAACCTGACAGAACACCGGGTTATAGTGCCTCTCTCTTTGTTGTAATTTGTAATACGCATGAAATATTTGTGTAATATATTCCGTGTCAATATTCCATGGTGGTTGACGAGCTAATTAGTTTGTGAACCACTGCGGATACAGAATGACACAGCTTTAGTAACTTAATCACCATAACTGAAGCAGCCATGATTTATTGTGATCGACTTGCATGGTCTTGGAGATCTACCTTATTTTTACAGCGTGCTTTAATATTCAGTCATTGTGGACAAATTTGTTCAACTGTACCTGTGCACATCATTTATAATACCCACAAACAGCATGAGTTAAAGTGGGATCCATCACTCTCTCTCTTTTTCTCTTCTTAAAAAACCCTCCCTTGATCCTTGGATATGTTGAACTTTTGATGAATCTACTTTGATTTCAGAGTATTAATTTAGATATACTGAGTTACTACCGATTAAAAGCTGTAAAATTACATTAAAGTGACATTTCCACCAACTGATCCGCAAGTAGCTTACAGAGATTTCCTAATGTATGTGTGTGTGTTTTTTTGTGTGTGTGTGTGTTTTGCAGTGGATGTACACAGCGAGTGGTGTCTCCTCCAGCAGTCCTCCAATGGAGAATCCGCCGATGTACAGTCCCCCAGAGTACAGTGAGGTCAAAGGCCAACATGGAAACTGCGAGTAAAATAAATCAGCACCATTTTACTGTAGATCACTGTTAATAAGGCTACATTAGATTAAGAATCTGAAGGGAATTCCAGACACTTTTTACAATTTTAGTTCAACTCAGTGTTCAAGTGAGAAACTTAAGCATATTTCTTTATAGATTTTATAGATATTTACACATCTGATGTAAATACTGTGTAATCATAAGACAAATGTTGCCTAATACCCAAACACCAAAGCACTAACTGACCCAGGGTCTGTTGGGTTAATGTGGTGTGATGTACCTCTATAACACCATAGCTCTGTAAACATTTTATTTAAGACTCTGCTCTTCTTTTGTTTTTCAGTGGTTTTCGTTTTCTTTGATCTTCCAGCAGATGTTTTATCGTGCTGTGTGTGACATCACTGTTTCATTAAATTTAAGATCTTATTTTTTTAAATTCCAAAATTTATATAAAATTTTAACGGCTGTGGTGATTTTGCTGACTTTTCTCATGCAATATATTTTTCTAAATAAATAAATGTATCATATTAAGGTTTTTACCCATTTCCATATTTTCAGTCATTTGTACAATTTGCGTACTCTATTAAAGTTTAATGTATTTAAGTCATAAAATAAGAAAAAAAAAAAAAACTGTTTGATCACTGATGATGAATTGGGCTAATTTACCCCAACTTCGATCTTCTGATCGTCCGTGACTAACACTTCAGAACTCAAAGAAAGCAACTCAAAACAAAGTGGAGGAAATGTGAAATTTACAATTTTTACATGCAATTAATTCTTCAGCAATAGAACCAAAACTTGACGAATGTGATGAATGTGAGTTTGAAAGTTGGGTGTGTAAGTCAAGAGATTATCAGTGTAAGTTATGAAAAACTTGCCTAACATCTCATTATCAGGATATCATTAATCAGTGTTTGAAACACTGAAGGGGCATTTCTCAAACCGAACGGCATGACCAACTGTGTCCCTATAATTGCATTAAATTTGTATATATAATATAAAAAAAAGCTGGTAAAGTGAGGGAAACCTGTGACTGTTCTTCTTCAGGTTGTATTACTAAAACATTAATAATCTACAGACATACCAGTGGGAATGTATTTAGAGGTGGCATGATCTGTGAAGCTGCTCTCCACAACCTTAAAAACCTTGCAGCGCCACAGTATCTTAAACCAAACTGAAGCAGAAAAGTGAAAATTAACATATACCGATGTTTTTATATGGTCTAGTACTCGTTTAAACTTCCCCAAACACACCAGCAACGCTCTAAAAGTTTCTTACTATTCATGACGTAGCTGTTTCCAATTGAGAAGGTGACTTCTTCAAAGTTTCAATTCCACCTTAACTGCTGCTGCAATATTCACACAATCACACTATCACCAGCAGAGTGCGAACCAGACGCCTGAACAAAACTACTGCAACATTTAAGGTGAAAGGAGAATCATAAACAGCTATGTTTGCATATTTCTTCATTTTCTTCAATATATATATATATATATATATATATATATATATATATATATATATATATATATATATTGTTTGTTTACACCTCATTTTGTTTTGTCTATGGTCAAATAATGTACTATTGTTTAGCATTATTATTATTAAGCCAAAATAGGAGGAAGAAAATTCTAGTGTAGGGTCAAGTGCAACTGCCAAAAAATGGTAACATTTTTCTCAGAGAGCTCAAGTAGGAGGTCCTTGTCAGGAATCACGGAGCGGACTGACTGAGGCGGACGCATTCGCTAAAGCACAGTATATTTAATAAAGAAGAAGAATAACAAAACAAAGAGACTTTAACATAACGAAAACAAACAGGGAGCCAAACAGGTTAAACGGGACACGAGGAGCAAATCAGGGCAAACGGGACAGACAGACTAAAGAACGAGACGACAGGAAATGAAACGACAACGTGGAAACTTACAGAGACAGACCGGATAACACGACTGACATGACAAAGAACGAGAGAACATGAGAACTATAGAACAATGACCAACAAACAGGAAGTGTAGGAAGGGGACTTAAATACAAGACACTGACGAGACGCACCTGAGACAGATAACGAGAAGGACGGGTTAACAGATGACAGACGAGGAGGCGGGACAAAGGCGGAGACTAGAACATAAACAAAACAGAGCCATGTGCAAATAAAGCACATGGCGGGGACAACAGACTGACAGGACGAAGGCGTGACAGATGCCCCCCCCAAGAACGCGCAACTCCCGGGCGCGTACTCCTAAACCCCCCAGGAGCTGGCACAGGAGAGGGCACGGAAAACAAGACAGACTAAGACAAGACAAGGAACCAAGTGAGACAGGACTCAGGACAGGACGGGAACAGACACAGGAGCTGGGGACACGACAGGACCGAATATACGAGACGGGACATGGGACATGACAGGAGACTGACAAAGGGGAGCCACAAGAGACGAGAACGGACTGGACAGGAGTGGACACATGGGACTTGACAGGGTTTTTGACATTGGACATGACACTGGATGGAAACAGGGACTGGACAGAAGACGGGACAGGTGACAGGACTTGGTGCTGGGACTGGACGGGAGCAGAGACTGGTGACAAGACACTGGACAGGATAGGAACGTTAGACTGGACAGGGGTATGTGACTGGACCGAAGGCAGGACAGGTGACATGACACTAGACTGAAACGGAGACGGGACAGGGGATTGAAAGGGAAACTGGACCGGAGACAAGACAGGTGACTGGACATTGGACGGATACGGGAACTGGACGTGAGACAAGACAGAGGGTTGAAACAGGGACTGGACAGGACTGACAGGGGACTGGACAGGAGACGGGACTTGAGACAGGACCGAGGGTTGGAACGGGGACTGGACAGGGCTGACAGGGGACTGGACTTGGCAGGGGAACAGGTACAAGAACATTTACGGGGACTGACACAAACACAGTGACCGGGACTGGGACAGAGACAAAAGCTGACACGGGTACTGGGACAAGGACAGAGACGGGAACCAGGACAGGGACAGACAAGGGAACCAAAATAACAGGGGGGTGCCCAGGACTGGCTAATGTCTGTGGGGCAGTCTGAGGAACCAGCCTGGGCACAGTTCTGGGGATCGGCCCTGAAGTCCTTCGGGCCGACCTACGGACATGGACAGGAGAGGCCGTAGCCACAGTCACGGGGACAGGAGCGGCGGGTGCCGCCATAGTCACGGGGACAGGAGCGGCGGGTGCCGCCATAGTCACGGGGACAGGAGCGGCGGGTGCCGCCATAGTCACGGGGACAGGAGCGGCGGGTGCCGCCATAGTCACGGGGACAGGAGCGGCGGGTGCCGCCATAGTCACGGGGACAGGAGCGGCGGGTGCCGCCATCACCGACACTGGAGCGGCGGGTGCCGCCATCACCGACACTGGAGCGGCGGGTGCCGCCATCACCGACACTGGAGCGGCGGGTGCCGCCATCACTGACACAGGAAGCCCCGCAGCAATGTCCACGGGGGCAGGGGAACCTGCGACGTCGTCCACGGGGGCAGGGGAACCTGCGACGTCGTCCACGGGGGCAGGGGAACCTGCGACGTCTTCCACGGGGGCAGGGGAACCTGCGACGTCGTCCAAGGAGACAGGAGAGCCGCGCGCCGCGCTCTCGAGGACAGGGGTTTGTCCTGCTCGCCGGGCTCGCGCTGGAGCTGTAAAGGGTTTAGGGGGTTTCACAGGCGCACCCATTAGATCACCTCGAGGTGCGCCCCTGTTAGCCTCAGACCTCAGAGGTACGGAGGTGAGGCTAACAGCCCCTACCCTTAACGCCCCCCCAAAAATTTCCCCGGACCTGAGGGGGTAATCCTCCAGCGAGGGGGGAACTCCAGCACGGTTCTTCCGCCGACTCTTTCGACTCCCGCTGGCGCAACTACTCGATTCCCAAGTCGACTCCTCCGCTATAGGATCCGGAACAGCGCCAGGCAGGAGCTGGAGCCGGCGACTCCATTCCGAGGCCGCTTTCAAAGCCTCCCCCACAGGATCTTTGGGGCCTGTGCGGAATGGAGTCCGGCGAACGGCACACCCTTTGAGATAATAATCCGCGCTAGCTGCGTCCTTGCGGTTGGTCATTCTGTCAGGAATCACGGAGCGGACTGACTGAGGCGGACGCATTCGCTAAAGCACAGTATATTTAATAAAGAAGAATAATAACAAAACAAAGAGACTTTAACATAACGAAAACAAACAGGGAGCCAAACAGGTTAAACGGGACACGAGGAGCAAATCAGGGCAAACGGGACAGACAGACTAAAGAACGAGACGACAGGAAATGAAACGACAACGTGGAAACTTACAGAGACAGACCGGATAACACGACTGACATGACAAAGAACGAGAGAACATGAGAACTATAGAACAATGACCAACAAACAGGAAGTGTAGGAAGGGGACTTAAATACAAGACACTGACGAGACGCACCTGAGACAGATAACGAGAAGGACGGGTTAACAGATGACAGACAAGGAGGCGGGACAAAGGCGGAGACTAGAACATAAACAAAACAGAGCCATGTGCAAATAAAGCACATGGCGGGGACAACAGACTGACAGGACGAAGGCGTGACAGTCCTCTTATCAAAATTGAGCTTAGGGCACCAGGAAAGTCTGGACCAGCTCCACATATAATTATACTAAATATTTTACTAAAAATCATAGAGAGAATACAAATAACATGCCCTAAACTGAACATTATTTAATTAATTCATTATCTGAAACCGCTTATCCACACTGTAAAAAAAACAACATTAAAAAACAGTCAAATGTCTGGCAGCAAAAGTTGCCAAACAACTCCTGTAAAATTACAATGAAATACTATATGTAATTTAACAATTACTACTGTAAAATCACACTCTTTCGCTGTATATATTCTTTGTAATTTTACAGCCAAATTGTAGTAAAATTGAGATTTCATCCTTAAAATACATTAATAAAATGTAATAAAATTAAAGAAATACTGCAAAAATACATTTATGGTCTGTAATTTGAAAGTTGCCATCTTTAAATAAAAGGGTTAGCTATGTTATTTCAAAGAATCATTCAGTATTACGCTGCACTGTGTATGTGTGTGTTTTTCTCTCTCTTTTTCTGTCTATGTACAATCTCTGGAATAACTGTAACAGAGATGTAAATGATGAAACAAAAAGACACAAATGGAAACACAGAATGGATAATGAATATAATGAATATATTGTAGATGGGATATTTACAATGAAACCAAACACTAGTGAACTTCAGAATGGCCTTAAGCCGACAAAAACAACAAACAAACACCCCTCCTAACTGACCCACAAACAACTCTACCTTACCTAAGTGAAAACAAAAGGAAACAAAAGACAACACCTTACCTTACTCCCTGTCTATACACAAAAACACACAAAACCCTCTCCCAAAACAAACGGCAGCCAACCCTACTCTGGTGAAAAAAAAATACAGTTTTTACAATATTTTACAAAAGATAGATCTAGCGTCAGTATTCAAAAAGGACAAAAACAAACTCGTAGTCGAAGTGGGAATGTAACAAAGTCAAAACCAGGTAAACAGAATTCAATATACACTACACAAATCACAGAGCACAAAACAAAGCTTTCTAACAGCGTACACAGAGACTAGTGTAGAGTGAAGGGAGGAGCCTACCACAGGCAGCAAAACTAAAACCTGGTCACCCACCTGAAAAGAATGGTGCACTGCATCTCTGTCATAGCGCTCTTTCATTTTATTTTGGGAGGACTCTAAAGCACGTCTGGCAACATCTTGAGATAACCTCATGCGCTTTCTAAGGGAACGAACATACTCTAGGATAGGCTTGGCATGTGTATACGAACTGGGAAACAACCACTGCTCTTGCAAGGCCTTTAATGGACCTCTTATCACATGGCCAAACACTAGCTCAGCAGGACTAAACCCAGTTGACTCCTGCACAGCGTCTCTAATTGCATATAAAAGGAGTGGAACCCCCTCATCCCAATCCTTACCAACCTCAAGACAGAAAGTCCTTAACATGTTTTTAAGAGTTTGGTGGAAACGTTCAAGTGTGCCCTGTGACTCTGGGTGATATGCACTAGACACCTTATGTTTAATGTTAAGCTCTTTCATTACCTGAGAAAATAGCCGAGACATAAAATTGGAACCCTGGTCAGACTGTATCACCTTAGGTAAACCAAATGTAGTACAAAACTTAATCAAAGCCTTAACAATAACTTTTGAATGTAAAGATCGGATGGGAACAGCCTCTGGTAATTTAGTAGCAGCACACATTAAAGTAAGTAAATAACTGTTCCCTGAGCAAGATTTTGGCAAAGGGCCCACACAGTCAATCAGCAGACATTCAAATGGTTCACATGTTATCTGTATGGGGTGAAGTGGAGCAGGCTGAATAATCTGGTTAGGTTTCCCCACAAGCTGACATGTATGGCAGGTGCAACAGAACTGGGCAACATCTGATTTTACTGTGGGCCAAAAGAATTACCTAAGAACACGCTGATACGTTTTACAAATACAGAGATGTCCAGAACAGGGATGGTCATGAGCTAGAGACAAAACTTGAGATCAAATGGGCTGGGGAACAACTATTTGATACACATCAGCACAACCATCCAACGAAGAAGGGGGAGACCATTTTCTCATTAAGACATCATTGTCAACATAATAGGGACTAAAGGGTTTATCAGGACAAACATCAAGTGCAGAATCAAAACAGCGTTTTATTGTGGGATCTGACTTCTGAGCAGCGGCAAACTCTGTACGAGTAATTCGCGTATCTGTGTAATTAATGTTACAAATATCTGTCCCTTTATCACCATTAATAGGAACAGAAGCATCACAAAATGGGTCATCTTTACTTAAAAAGGAGTCTGATAACCCTACTACATCCTCAAACTTTCTCTTTTGAGCCTGAGTGAGAACACAGGATGGAAAAATATTTGACTTCTCTACAGCAGAGAGGGGTTCAGAAACCACGTCAGGTAGAGTAAACAATTTATCACCAGCCAGGTCATTACCTAAAATAAACGATACTCCGTTTACTGGAAGTTGTGAACGAACTGCAACTTTAATGACACCTGAAAACTCAGGCGAATAAACTACCAAATAAACTCTATGGAGCGGCACACGGACAACTCCTAACTCAATCCCTTGAATTAAAACGTCACTACTACAATAACTAGAGCCAGAAAAAGGTAAAATGCTGTCTAAAATAAGAGACTGTGCAGCACCAGTGTCTCTTAAAATCCGAATAGACTGTTTATCTCCCGTATCGCCCAGAGAAACAAATCCAGAAAATGTAAATGGTTTAAACAGTGCTTCTACCGAGGGCTGATCAATCGAGGCGTCACTATCAGGGGTTTTACGTAACGAACCAACAGCGTTAACTTTCTTTGGAGCTACAGTGCGGGCTTCTTTACGTTTTAAAACGGGACAAGCAGCAATTAAATGACCAACAGATGGCAATAGAAACATTCTCTATTTTCAGAAACATTAGACTGAGAGGAGCTAACGGCAGGTTGTGAAGTGGGGGTGCGGCGAGACATGTCACGCTGAGAACTCGGGACAAAGTTTGTTTTATGTGTGAGAACGAATTCATCAGATAAAGTAGCTGCAACAGACAGATTAGTGACTTTTTGTTCATTTATATATACTACAATTTTATCCGGAAGATTGTTTTTAAAATCTTCCAGGAGCACCAACTCCTTAAGCTGCTCGAATGTCGTGACATTACTAGCCGCACACCATCTATCAAACAAGAGAGACTTTTCTCTGGCAAATTCTACATATGTCTGGCTGGGGGTTTTTGTAAGATGTCTGAAATTCTGCCTGTAGGCTTCTGGAACTAACTCATACGCCCGCAGAATTGTACTTTTCACGACGTCATAATCCAAGCTCTGCTCCAGCGACAGAGAGGAACAAACCTCCTGAGCCTTGCCCACTAACTTACACTGAAGCAGCAGAGACCACAAGCCTTTAGGCCAACTAAGAGTGGTAGCGATCCGCTCAAAAATTGGAAAATAAGCGTCCAGCTCATTTTCCCTGAAAGCAGGAACCAGACCGATCTGCTGACTCACATCAAAATCCCGCGCTGTACTATCGGCCGATGAGCGAGCTGGAGAGCGGGGCTTGGGAACTGGTGGCGTGGCTGGTGCCTGAATGCTATCAGGAGCAGGAGAGTGCGCCGTGGGAGAGGCCACACTGCGAGGGAGAGGGACAGGCTTATAATCCCCCAGACTCATTCTTTTTAATGCAAGCTCCGTCTCAGCTTTGACTTGCACTGCCTTAAAGCAGAGTATTTCTGCCTCATGCTCCTGAATCTTTATTTCCAGCTCTAGCTCTTTAAGCCGAATGGCCAAGCGCGGATCTAACCCAGGAGACAGGGAAACACCGGGATCAGCGAAAACTCAGAGTCGTTCACGGCCTCCCCCGCGTCCGTACTCCGAGCTGGACTTAAAGCAACACCCGGAGAACCCCTCCTCTCAGGCAAAATTCCCCTTCTAACTAACTGGGCCTCCAAGACCTCCTTAATCTCCCGTTTTGGAGCAGAGTGAGGGACGCTTAAAGAAAAGAAATCCGCTATCAAAAGCAGATCAACAACACGACATGTATCAAACACCTCCAAAGTGGGGCAAAGAGCAAACGCGGACAAATCAAAACTAGTCATCTTCACCCCCCCCACAAAAAAGAAAACCACCAGCCAGAAAAACAACAAAAAACAACCTGAAAATGAAGACAGGACGAGCCCCCAAATTCTGTTACGACCCAGTCTAGGGTTGAGCCGTAGCAGAGGTGTGTGTTGGAATTAATATATGTGAAGGGAATAACTGTAACAGAGATGTAAATGGTGAAACAAAAGGACACAAATGGAAACACAGAATGGATAATGAATAGAATGTATATATTGTAGATGGGAAATTTACAATGAAACCAAACACCAGTGAACTTCAGGATGGCCTTAAGTCGACAAAAACAACAAACAAACACCCCTCCTAACTGACCCACAAACAACTCTAACTTACCTAAGTGAAAACAAAAGGAAACAAAAGACAACACCTTACCTTACTCCCTGTCTATACACAAACACACACACAAAACCCACTCCCAAAACAAACGGCAGCCAACCCTTCTCTGGTGAAAAAAATATATATACAGTGTTTACAATATTTTACAAAAGATAGATCTAGCGTCAGTAATCAAAAAGGGCAAAAACAAACTCGTAGTCCAAGTGGGAATATAACAAAATCAAAACCAGGTAAACAGAATTCAATATACACTACACAAATCACAGAGCACAAAACAAAGCTTTCTAACAGCGTACACAGAGACGTATTTATGATTCCCGCCGAGATGACGAAGACGAAATAGTGACAGACAACACATGGACTGGATGGTGGACCGGACTCAGGACGACGCACAAATACACAAACTGGAAACTGGAATGAACTCTAGACGGGTGAACAAACATGGACTGGAACAGATTGCAGAACCTATAAATTTACAGAGATAGTGAGAGAGAGAGAGAGAAAACACACACATACACAGCGCAGCGTAACATTCAGTCAATCTACAGCAAGAATCTGTAAAATGACATGCTTTTTAAAATAAAAGAACAAACATTACTGTCTTTTAAATCTTATTACAAATTTTATTAACAGAACTTTACCGGTCAATAAATGTCCTTATCCTATAAATGTACAGAGCATAACCGTTAAATGTTGGTTAATGTGTCATGTCCTTGTCTCGTCTCGTCTGTTTTCCTGTTCTCAGCACATGGCTTTGTTTTGTTGTCGTTCACGCCCCGCCTTTGTTCCGCCTTCTTGTTCGTCACTCTCGTTATCCGTTTCAGGTGTTTCTCATTTGTTGGTGTATTTAAGTCCCCTTCCCTCACTTCCTGGTGTCGTTCATTGTTCTTCGTGTTCTTTGTATCGTTTGGTACGTTTTCAGCCCATGTTATTCTCGTGTTGTTTCAAGTGCTCCATTTGTTAGTATTCCTAGTCATGTTGTTTCTGGTTCTCGTTCTTTGTCTTGTTCTTAAAAAGGGCCTCCATACAGTTCTTTTACACAGTGATTCTCAGCCTTGGTCCTGGAGGCACCCTGCCCTGCACACTTTAGTGGATTTCCTTCATTTGAATCTGTTTAGCATGCATATCATAATAATATTAAATCCAAAAATCTGAAACCATGATAACCCCAAATACAGTTTTAGGAAGATTCTGGCTTACAAATGCTGATTGTTCTTTAGACATGTGGGCCAATTCTGGCATGAATGTTTGTTCAGTTAAAGAAGTACACATTCACCACTGTAATTTGAAATGCATCACCTGTTTCCACCTTGTCAGTGTTTTTTAGGGAAAGTCCAGGGCACCTTTTAGGGAAGGTCTTTAATCCTATCCACGTCATATACTATAAACTACTATGCTTCATCTTTATTTCTTTTTTGAGATGACTGCATGTATGATGACAAGTCAACATTTTTTGTTTATTGTATGTGGGCATGCTACTAAAACACTCATGACAAATTTGGTACATATTCGCGTATTTCTGAATATAATGTTGTTTTTTTTAAATACTAAACTATTAAAATGTGCCAATAAGTTTGGCCACAACTGTATGAGCTAGATCTGAACCATAAATGTTAAATATAAACTCACTTTACAGTGCGTGGGCCATTTATGAAATACAGCTAAGTCTTACTGATTCAACTGATTTTACAGATAAATTGATTTTAACTGATTTTATCTGAATAGCTGTTTAAACCTTTCTTTCTGACCTTTTTTTCTTGATTTCTATTTGCTATGTGACCTGGTAGTCATGTAGACCCATATGCTAATCAGCTCTGCAAATATATCTAGTAAAACCTTAAGCTGCAGGTTAGCCAAAAATCAAGAAAAGCAGGTAGATAATATTGTTTTTCAATTATTTCAGACCAGGTTAGACTGAATCCTACTACATTGGCAGATCACCCTTAAAACACTGCTATATCACATTCCTAAGCCATAATCCATATTCTTATTTGTGTGAACACAACCAAAAACCAAAATACCTTGATGACATCCCCTTGCTTGTAAGAATATTTCGAAAGTGTGGGAACAAGGCGAAGTGCATTCCTGATGATTGGGTTAAAAAAGGTTTTTCCTTACAAACCAGGGACAGAAATGACAGGAGGGAGGGGTGGTGTTAAAAATGTATTTAAGTATGGTTCCCCAAAAGATGTCAAAAAGCTATACAAATTTCACAAGGATATCACTGTTACATTGTTACCATATTTCACTTTTACTGTTTACTGCTAACTCATTTTTTTAACGTTACACAATAAATCATCTCAAAACTACAAACTAATTAAGGTTTGATATTGTCTGCCAACACTAAACATAAAACATGCAGAATTACATTAAAGGGATTTCCACTGATTTTTATTTTTGCATAATTACATTGTAGTGATATAAAGTAATGTTAAGCCACTGAAGTGGTCTGCTATTAAATACATTTTTTCAATTAATATAAAAATAAATTTAGGCCAAAACTATTGTAAAGCAATGTCTCATACATTAGCTTGATGTCAGAATGCTACTAACTCCATACAAGATATATCAGTTTACTCCCAGCAAAACAGCAGTTATCTGGAAAGAAATAAATGTAGAACACTACCTTTAGTTGATGCTGAGCATTAAAACATGGCATGAGCAGCATCTCTGAGCAAACGTCTGTGCAGTATCTTATGTTTCAGTAACTGAAACTGAGGTTTCCAGGTAGAGTTGGCGCTCAAATTCAAACAAATGATTCTCGGGCATTCATTGGCTGAACTGTGAGTAAATGAACGTGACCATTCCAGGTGGAGCTGGCGCTCAAATTCAAGTGATTCTCGGGCATTCATTGGCTGAACTGTCTGTGACTCAGTCCAGGCAACCACGAGTTTGTCCAATCACTACACAGAACTGCTTGACGACATAATTTTCTATTGTTTATGAGTTTATTCAGTAAAAAAATATAATTCAATAAAATAACTGAGCTAATTTTGCAATTTACCACCTATTTTAAAGAAAAGAGTAACAAATTACTCAACAGTTTGACATTATTAAATTATATGATTTCTCTAAACCTAGACATTTGAATGAATATATGCTAGGGTTATTTTGTTATTATTGTATTCCCAGTGGGTATTTCTTTGTGTGCATATAAACATCCAGCGCACTGCTATAAAATAAATAATAAATAAAAATGTTATGTTCAACATAGATATTAAAATCCTGTCCCTTTTGGATTGTTAGATTAACATCTTGAAGTTGTGGAGCATTCTTTCTTTGGGCAGCTGATGAAGTAAAGATGGTGGGTGACTTGTTAGACTTGTTGACTTGTTGACAGCCCTGTCCCTGTTTACATTAAAGGACAAAAAGGAGTATAAAACAGAACGAATAAGTTGTTCATTAGGACCTTTTTTATTGTGTCAAAGGGGTCACATAGTATATTCTGAAGCTATTTTCAGGTTCAAATCCTGATGTGACATGTTAACCATTTTGCTTTATTTCAGTTTGTGACAGATGTCACCGTGGGCATACTCTTATTGGGTAAAGGAACTTTTTATCACTACTGTCCTATAAGACCAAAGTAATTCATTTACTAAATAGGGGATTTAGCCCCATAAATGCCTCACACTGAAGGGATTTACACATTTCTGAGGGGCACTTGTTGACAAAAAAAAAGGCATTAAACCTAATCAACTGACCATAAAAAGTTACAATTTAGTCACACTGAAGAATAAATATAATTGTTCTGCTTCTGTATTTATACTTTTGTTGTTTTTTTTTTTCTCACTATATTTTTAATTAAGTGTACTATCAAAATACTTACTACATATAAATATACAAAAATGTCAGTGAATCTTTGTGTAATTTATATAGCTCTTTGTTTAGGGGGAATTTATAGTGAAACAAAGCTCTGTTTTAATGAGTGAGTGAGTAGTTGTGTATTTTATTTAACATATTTTACAGCTGGTTTGGTAAGAGATGTATTAATTTGTATTGTATTTGAGAGAGGAAATTAATGCCATATATTTGATATGGAACTTAACATTGGCTGTTTCCAAACATCATCCATCCATCATCTGTAACCGCTTATCCAATTTAGGGTCGCGGGGGGTCCAGAGCCTACCTGGAATCATTGGGCGCAAGGCGGGAATACACCCTGGAGGGGACGCCAGTCCTTCACAAGGTAACACACACACTCACACACACGGACACTTTCGAGTCGCCAATCCACCTGCAACGTGTGTTTTTGGACTGTGGGAGGAAACCGGAGCACCCGTAGGAAACCCACGCGGACACGGGGAGAACACACCAACTCCTCACAGACAGTCACCCGGAGCGGGAATCGAACCCACAACCTCCAGGCCCCTGGAGCTGTGACTGCGACACTACCTGCTGCGCCACCGTGCCGCCTGTTTCCAAACAGCCCATTTATAATAATAAACATAATAATAATAATAAACAAAGCTGATTTTACTGAAGTATAGCGAGTTCGAATTTGCGCATGCACTTTTGGCATGATACAAGACACGATACCCACCGTTTTTAACGGACACATTAGGAGCAAAGAAGGAGGCAGCGAGGAGACATTTTTAGCAAAGTATGAGGCAGCGAGGAGACTTTTGGAGCTGTTGTGGAGGAGCAGCTTGGCCGACCTGTCACCAGAATAATGTAACTTATTGCCCGTTTTTTTTATATTTGTGAAAATATACTGGTCTGTGTGCGTTTTGGTAGCTTGAGTTATTGCTCAAAGTGTTAGCCATTTTCATAAGAGAAAAGTCATCCATATCAGTTTACATTAAGTTATCTGGCGATGATTAACGCTAATCTCAAGCAGCTTGCTTCAGTGAGTTACTTAATTAAACTTTAACTCGATGGACCCTATATATATAGCTATTTTGCTATTCCGTTTATTTGTCAGTGCCTCTTTCAGTTGCATTTAAACAGTAATTAAATAACATAGCCATATCCAATATGTTGATTTATTTTCTAACGACCCTTTGCTACTCAAATAGCAATTACTTGAGGTTTTCATGCTGACTGATAAATCAATTTTTCTATAAATTTGTCATGGTTTGACCAAAATTTTACCTAACGCCTGCTTTTTTTTTCTTTCATATTTCTCAATGTACAGCCTTTAAATCATACTCCCACATCAGATATCTTTTATCTCAGACACAGGTTGTTAGTGTGAGGTGTCTGTTATTTGAAAACATAAGCATTTTTGATGCTAATTTATTATATGTCATATTACTGTGACAAAATAAATGTGTAGCATCAGACGGACATATTTTTCTTGATATTCTAAGCTCTGGGATGTATGACTGATAAAGTTCTGACAGTCACAGCAGGCCAAGACTTTCAGGAATTTAGTTCAGGGCAAATATGGACAATTTCCCAACAAATAAAAAACATTTTGGTACTTTGGCAGTTTTCTCATATGCTGATAATAATAACAATTATTATTATTATTATTATTACTATTATTATCTTATAAAATATGATGCAATAATACTTGTTTATTTAGAATACACAATAAATAATCATTTAAGCTTTTTAGTTTAAATTTGTTGATCTAATGCAGTGTTATTTGATGTGAAACCTACAAGAACCTTGAAAAACTATAAATCAATAATAGGAATATGTTTTTGCTGATGACTCATATTTTTCTGCCCAGAGACAGCGTGGGTTGACGTCATATGAGTCAAAACGAAACTGAAAGTAAGCACCGTTATTCTTGTCCCTTTGCATTTATGATTATAGTGAATATGATCAGAATCCTTCATGAGAAGGACATAACACATAGATTTTGAGGGAGCGCCTTGATTTTTAGGTGATTTTTCACATTGGAATACTCCCAGAGGCTTCACAGCACTGGGATGAGAGTGCTATTTTTAGAAAAGGTAGGATCTGCGCTTACAAACGGTATACAGAGCTCACAGATGCATTCAGACATTCAAGAATTATAAAGCTAATTATATAAGTTGTGCTTCTTACCCCCCAAAATGCGGAATTTGGGTTCAATGACTTAGTCATGCAACATGGGGCAGATATAGGGAATTATTCTAAGTTAGTTTCAGAGCGTGATTAAAAATCTCTTCCACCGAGCGGCGTCACTGCACAGTGAAACGGGAGAAATAAAACCACAGTAAATGGCGTTAGGGAAGAGGAGTCGACTCCCCAAAATATCTATTGTAATGAATTCAAAATTCTAATACAAGTGAAGAATATGATACACATGCTGGAATAGGGCCTCAGCCATTAGAAGTGCAGTTCATAACTGGAAAAACGGGATGAACTGTACACCTTCTGAAAAGGTGCCAAAACCTGACGGATGAGTTGTACATGAGTTTGAAAACTGGGTGTAGATCAATGTAAGCTGTGAAAAACCTGCTTAAGGTCTTGGAGGACATCATTAATCGAGGATTGAAACACAGAGGGAACAATAGCGAGTGTAACCCCTCCTCCCTCTGAAACCCACTCTTCATAACAGACAGCAGAGGTTTTACAGGAGTCCTTTAGACAACAACACAACAACAGCGCTTCATTTCAGGTAAATCCAGAGCCTACTTTTCTCTTCCTCTCTTTTACACATCGTTCTTATTTGAACACAGATGTATATCCACTGTCCCGTCATTTCAGAGCAGCAGCTGTTCTTTACCCTCTCTCAGTTTTTCACCAGAAATGGACCGATAGGAACGTTCAGAATTTCCTGAAAACTGAACCCTGTGTCTTTAACTACCCTTCAGTTTTAACAGGGTTTAGTCCTTCTCTTTTTTATTTGAGATGATTTTGAGTGTTGTTTTAATCCAGAGACATTCCTATGTGATCACCACAGTGCTGGTAACAGTCTGTTTATTTATATGATGATCTCTCTTTTCCTCATGGTCAAAAAAAATATCTCTCTGCTGGTGCCCTCAAGGGTATATATTCAGTAACTTTAGGTAAGGAACATAAGTGTCCCGACTAGTAAAATTGTATCGGTAAGCGGAGTCGTCATTGTGGGCCGATAGCTCTGGCCCGAGTCTGGGAAACTCTCGCCCAGACTCATCGGAATGTTGTGGCTGAGGCGCGGCTCACATGACTTGGCCCTAGTCCGGCAAACCATAACTAAATCATGATAACCGGACCACGGCCGAGTTTGAGCCAGAAGCACGCCATTAGTGCCAGACTCGGCCCTCATTATCGGTTTAATAAGTTATTTCTATACACCGCACCCCCCACCACACACACACAACTCTCCCCCACCACTATAGTATTCCCTCCCTTCACTCAGAAAAGGTTAGAATCAGGTTCATGGTGAAATTACTGCTTTATTATTAACTTATACTCTCAAATAAAAGGTGCATTTTTGGTCACTGAAGGTACAAGTGTTTAAAAGTCTTGTTCCTTAAAGGTGCATTGCATTCTCTTCTCCAGAGGGAGAGATACATGTTTGTAGTATTTCATTATAGAAATAGTCAGGACTGGCGTCCCCTCCAGGGTGTATTCCCGCCTTGCGCCCGATGATTCCAGGTAGGCTCTGGACCCCCCGCGACCCTAAATTGGATAAGCAGTTACAGATAATGGATGGATGGATGGAGGGCGCCCTCAGAACAGGTGGAGTGTTATTTAATTGTTGGATCATCCTCAGCGCTGAAGTGACACTCATGTGGTGGTTATGTGCTACTGCTGGAGTTTTAAAAATAAATGCTGTAATGTTTTAGCTGCCAGGTGCATTCCCTTGTACTGACAGTGATTTGCATGGTTTCTCAGGTGAGTAAATCAACTGGAGTTAAAGATGTCCGCCCCTGCTCTACCCCTCAACAACACTGGGCCTGGCTACACCATCGTGACCCATGTATTTCCGCCAGAAACAACAACTCAACCCGGACAGAACAACCCCAGTAACAGCCCCCTGCAGTGGTTCCTCAAAGGAGAACCCAAAGCTTTAGGGGTAAGTGGGGCAACTTCACCTGTTTGTAATTGACCATACTTTTTAAATAAATATTAAGCTTAAAGCAGTGGTTTGGTCTTTGGTCTTGACTCTGTAAATAGAACCTCATATCTCATATTATGTCAATCTTGGAAATATTTTAAGCTATAAATAACCCAGCTGCCCCATCACACAGCAGAGGGGTAAAGCAACTGATCTAATTGGCCTTGAGTGCATTGTTAAAAAGTAGAAACACAGAGAAAAACCATACAGTTTCACAACACAGCGACTTTTCATATTTTCAGCTATTCATGCTTACATTAAGCAATTTCTGCAAAACATATATTTACCTGTACTGAATCAAATCTAATCTCTACCTGTTTTCTCCACAGACTTTCCAAATAGTGACTGGTTTGATCATACTCTTATTAGGAATCGTGCTATCAATCCACTCTTCGTTCTCTTTAACAGTCATATCTGGGATGTTCGTATGGGCTTCTTTGCTGGTGAGACTTTTACATTACATCCAAACAGAGACCTACCTATACATATTTTACAGTTTTTTCATTACAGTCCACTCATGTTTCTTCTCTTCCTCAGTATGTCACCGCCGGTGCTCTATCTGTTTCAGCAAGCAATAATTTTAAGAAGGGACTGGTACGTAATACACACAAGTGCTATTATTGTTTTCTTTCTGGGTATTCCCCCAGAACACTAGATAGAACTCCCCCAATCACACACAGCGCCACCTACACTCCAAGACAAGCCAGGGATCACCTCTATAAATATAAATATAACTGGACAGCTCAGCAGGTTAGGATCTACTTCATCAGCCAACACACACCAGCACTGGTTCTCACTGTTCTTGAGAGGTGAGGAGGAGACGTGGGGGAATCTATGGCCAGGAGAGGCCAAGAAAACACTCTCTTGCTCTCTTGGTCTTACAATATCCTCATCCCAGTCTTGGATGTCTGAGGCGAACACCAAGTACTCAGTCAGTGATCTGCTGATGATAGGGGACAAGACTTACAAGACTAAAGTGTAACACTTTTTTATTTTATCATTGTCTTACACTCAGTGGTTCTCAACCTCCAAACACCACCAATGTGTCTAATCACAGAATATATGCCCCACTGGTTCTTCCTCTGTTCCGGGGGAAAGGTGAGGGCATAAAGTCTTGTTGAAATCGTGCTTGCTTTACTTAAAATTTGATGCATAATCTGAGCTGGACCAACCTATACACTCACTACGTACACTGCATAGGGCTCCACAACTTAATAATGGCCCCCTTGTCTCCCCCTGACCTCAAGTTAAGGAGAGGTATTGTATCATCAGAAGATGAAGAGAAAATATTGTTCAGGAAATGAAAGGAGGGAAAAAAGTCTCAATAAGACTGAGCTGCGAGAACAGCAGTGAAGTAAACCTGGGACTGTTCTTCTCCATGTTTTATTATTATAAAATAATAATCTACGGGTATAGACATGGGAATATATTTAGAGGTGACATGGACTGCACAGAAAGAATTAAATAAACATAAACCGATGTTTTTATACTGTCTAGTACTCGTTTAAACGTCACCACACACCACCTTAAACATGACGTACTTTCTTCCAAGTGTGACGTTTCAGTTTCACGTTAAATGCGTGATATTCACACAATCACCAGCATATTTGATGTTTTAGTTAAACACCTTAAGCAGTGAAGCAGTTACAGACGCCTGAACAAAACTACTGCCACATTTAAGGAGACACAAAGCTGCAAGCTGGAGATTATACAGCTACGTTTGATTCTTTTTCTTCCATATTAAAGGCTGTGTAGTGCTTTAATAGTCTAAAGGTGAAAACAGCATGGCAGCAGCTCTCTGCGCTTGTGTCAGTAGGTCAAAGAGGCACGACGTGTCTACACTTATACTGTATTTTAGGACTCTAATGATGAGAAGATTGACCACACTGTTTTTCTTTCAGCTGATTGTTTTCTTCTATTTTGTCTTCACATGTACATAATTCTCACTTTGATTCTCTTTATTTGTGCCTCTGGATTTAGACCTTCTGAGCTTCAGAGCTTGTTTTTGCTCATTTCTGAACTAATGAAACATTTGGCAAAGTACAAAACTTCACTGAGAACAATGCTGACTGACTGTGGCTTATACTGGCTGTTTATTGAGGGTTCTTCCTGTTTTCTGTCCAGGTGACGGGCTCTCTGGTGATGAATGTGCTTAGCACTGTCGCAGCAGGAATAGCCATCGTCCTGCTGTCTTTGGATTTAGCTCTTTTTCGGAGTCAGGTATGCAGATACGACTATAGCTGCAGGAGTGAGGTGACTCTCTTTTATTGTTGTCCTATTTGTATGAGCATCACCTTATGGTGAATAAACTAGTTCAGTGAGGAACTTCAAAGCAGTTTGATTCTTAATCTTGTCTGAGCTACACTTCATGGTAACAATGTAGAAGTAATAAATGATCACTTTTATAAAGACAGTTTTTTGCTGGTAGCATGTGAGTGCTTGTTCCTGTAAGAGGTTGAATGATGAAACAATGATGTCTTTCAGGGACTGGCTGAAGGGATCAAAGGAGTTCTGTTGGTTTCCACTATGGTTCAGTTCATCGTGTGCATCCGCATCTCTGCATTTGCCTGTAAATCCAGCTGTAGAAACGAACCAGTGGTAATAACACACACACACACACACAGATGTTATTAAATCCAGTACCATACAAACACTCCATGGACATTAGCTGCACAGGTTTCTTGTAATACATCACATTCATCTTTGATTCACTGTGCAGTTACATTGTATTATATTGTGTACATGGTGCCTTGTAATGCTTGGCAACAATGTATGACATCACAACACCAGGTTCCGTTTGTCCATGCATCTCATTGTCAGGGCAAAGCCTGTAATACACATGACAGTGTAGCACCATGTCAGTGTTAATGTTTTGTGCCACTGAAATGTGGAACATATTCTTCACTACAATAAAACTAACCACAACACAAAGCCTAAACCCCAGCCCTCATTCAACACTAAGAATCAGACCAGGAACACTTTACACTTTGCATCACACTTCCTTCAACTCTAATCTTTACATCAATATACAGTACCAGTCAAAAGTTTGGACACATCTCATTAGTAATTGGTGGAGTAGAGCTAGTCACCGTATAAAACTATGTACCAGCCCCTACCTCTGCACAACCCAAGTTATTGTCTCAAACACATTAAGAAGTGAGCAGTTCTGGTGTGTTTAACACTTTGTTGTTTACTACATAATTCCATATGTGTTACTTCATAGTTTAAATGTCTTCCACATTCATTTACAATATAGAAAATAATAATAAAAACCAAAGAAAAAACACTGAAAGAGAATGTGTTCAAACCTTTGATTGGTACTGTACATTCACAACATGTGGGAAATGGCTCAAAACAAAGGAAACCCTCCCTGAGAGGCGTGTCCAAACATTTGACATGTACTGTAACTCTCACACTACATATTTAACACAATACATTTACATTTATCACTACATCATGGTGATAGTAGCAGTATGTGTATTTCCCACTTTAGAGGTGCAAAAATGAGATATTGCTCCAGGTTGGCAGATGTGTGTATTACATGTTTTACACCTGATATAATGATGTCTTTGAGCAGAACCCTGTATTGTTCATAAAGACGTTTCACATGTGTTTGGTTTCTGCTGCAGTATTCATCACATTCTCTGTTTGTTTGTAGGTGAATGTGACTGTGGTTGCAAACCCTGGAGGATACAACTCAGTGGTCAATCCTTTACTCCAACAACCTGCCCCCAACAACCAACAGGTCAGAGAAACCTATTTTTATATATTTATTTATATATTTATTTATTTGACATTGACTGTACAGCAACATTGGAACTGTAACATACAATTATTCACGAAAACCAGATAAATCTAATCTAATTTACAACCTTTGTCCATATAAATGTTTTGTTTGTTTGTTTGTTTGGCCTTGTTTGATTAAAAAGGGAGGGATGGAGAAGGAAGGGGAAAGAAAGGGAAGAAAGGGAGAAACAACAATTATATTTGAGAGCAATAATTTTTTTTAAACCATAATTTAATACTTCTACTAAAAACAGTTCAATTGGACTGTGTTTTCATCTCAATTGGTAAACAGTTCCAAAGTGTTTCTCCTTTTGAACTGATTGTCCAACAAAGGTTTTTTTTTTTTTTTTTTGCACAACACAATACGACAATTACCATCTGTTGAAGCCCGTGTACTAACTCTACTAGTGCATTCTTGTCTTATAACAAACCCATTAAGTCAAAGCAAGTGTCCCCTACAGGGGTCACTGTGGATACAAAATCATTTTAAGACACTGCTGCCAACTAAGAGAAATAAATGAGACACAGATACAGATACAGATTAAAAGCCGTGGATCAGTGTTTATTATAAGGGAAAAAATGGTAAAAACAATTCAGGGTCAGTAAATACAACAAGGTCAAATCAGGAGAATAGAGAAAGAAAACAAACCCAAAGAGCAAATCCAGAAATAGCACAACCTGACAGAACACCGGGTGCCTCTCTCTTTGTTGTAATTTGTAATACGCATGAAATATTTGTGTAATATCTCCCGTGTCAATATTCCATGGTGGTTGATGAGATAATTAGTTTGTGAACCACTGCGGATACAGAATGACACGGCTTTATCTACTTTATCTAGTAATCTACTTTGATTTCAGAGTATTAATTTATATATACTGAGTTACTACCGATTAAAAACTGTAAAATTACATTAAAGTGTCTCACAGTATATTTAAAGACATTTCCACCAACTGAGCTGCAAGTAGCTTACACAGATTTCCTAATGTTTGTGTGTGTGTGTGTTTTGCAGTGGATGTACACAGCGAGTGGTGTCTCCTCCAGCAGTCCTCCAATGGAGAATCCTCCGATGTACAGTCCTCCAGAGTACAGTGAGGTCAAAGGCCAACAGGGAAACAGCGAGTAAAATAAATCAGTACCACTTTACTGTAGATCACTGTTAATAAGGCTACATTAGATTAAGAATTTGAAGGGAATTCCAGACACTTTTTAAAATTTTAATTCAACTCAGTGTTCAAGTGAGAAACGTAAATGTATTTCTTTATAGATTTTATAGATATTTACACATCTGATGTAAATACTGTGTAATCATAAGACAAATGTTGCCCAATACCCAAACACCAAAGCACTAACTGACCCAGGGTCTGTTGGGTTAATGTGGTGTGATGTAGCTCTATCACACCATAGCACTGTATACATTTAATTTAAGACTCTGTTCTTCTTTTGTTTTTCAGTGGTTTTTGTTTTCTCTGATCTTGCAGCGGATGTTTTATCATGATGTGTGTGACATCAATGTTTCATTAAATTTAAGATCTTACTTTTTTAAATTCCAAAATGTATATAAAGCTTTAATGGCTGTGGTGATTTTGCTGACTTTTCTGATGCAATATATTTTTCTAAATGAATAAATGTATCATATTAAGGTTTTTATTACCCACCTCCATATTTTCAGTTATTTGTACAATCTGCGTACTCTATTAAAGTTTAATGTATTTAAGTCATAAAATAAATAAAAAAACTGTTTGTTCACTGATAATGAATTGGTCTAATTTACCCCAAATTCTATCTTGTGATTGTCCGCATTTCTTAAACTGAACGGCATGACCAACTGTGTCCATATAATTGCATTAAATTAGTATATATAATATACAAAAAAAGCTGGTAAAGTGAGGTAAACCTGTGAGTGTTCTTCTCCAAAAGAGAAAATGAACATATACCGATGTTTCTATATGGTCTAGTACTCGTTTAAACTTCCCCAAACACACCAGCACACTCTAAAAGTTCCTTGAAAAATATATGAATCCGTTTATTCATAGATCATGTATGGGACATTTCCCCAGAGGTAAGAATATAGAGACATATGACTGTAATAAACAAATAATATAGAGACATGAGAATTATTTTAAACAAATGAGTTTTATGGCAAAAATATTAAAATGGTTAAAGGGATACTTGAGAACTCAGGCCTGAACTCTGTAGAAAAAATGGTGTTGGGTTTAGAGAAAATAGGGAAAGGACACCTCTGCCCAGAGAGTGTCAGAGAGAACGAGTGTCAGAAAGAGTGAAGAAAGTGTTTAGAGAAAGTGGGGAAATGTGATAAAGAATGAGAGATTTAGAAATTAATAGGGAAAGTAATTTTTAATGGCTAAATTTATGAGCTTCGTTCAAGGACGGTTAGTAAATAATTTCATGAACCTCAAAAAAATTTGAGGGCTTTGTTTATTTGTAATGGAAATGAGCCTTGAACAGAAGACATTTTTAAATAAAAAGTAAAAATAAATTAGCTTTCTCATTTATTTTGGATCTGTTAACACCCTAACAACAGACTTTTATATAGGGTTCAATTCATGTCATAAATTTAGTGAAGTTACCATCTTCAGCAGTGTTCATAGTAATATAACTACAACACTCTTCTCCAAACAGAACACAAACACCATCATCTGGAGCTCTCAATAGCAAACCTATTTTGTACCACCATTTTAGAAGTTGCATGTATCTGCTGGCCCAAAGAAACCAGAGCACCTATAGTGATATTCATAAATCATTGCTGGTTGTACCAAATGTAATTAATCCAATGGGCGTTCTTATAAGTCTGATGCCATGGATAAAAGGCTACCCAATTGTCAATACTAGATTGAGACATTACCATGTGTTCAGCTGGTACGCCCGTTGGCACTCCAGAATACGTTAAAGTAGGTTTCGAAAATATAGTGTCTTTGCCTGCAAGCCAAAATTATACATCTCGCTTGTTCCGAACTGTTGGTAGGTGCACAGGTAATAGTGCAACCTGACCTGATATGTAGTAACTGGAGCACAACATCCTTTCCAGGTAGGAGCTAAAGATTGAGCTATTTGTTTACCAAAATCACAAACCCAAAATATATCAGCCACTGGTACTGTACCCTCAGCCAAGTCTATGTTCAATAACTTTGTGTTACTGTCCAAATCCCAACCTGTACTATTTAGCTTTCTTCTGCATCTATGAACTATTCCCCTCTCAATTGGGACTGAATGTTGACAAAAACAATATGGATATGGCCATCCATCATCCCGCACCATAGGTGGAGGATGAGTGAATGGTCTGTACAACTGTGAGCCCATTCAGGATTGTAGTTAACATCCATGCTCCACAATAAGCAGATTAATTGGCATACTGTAGACTTATTTACACATTCAGCTAAACCTCCCAATGGAACAATTCCATCCATCCATTATCTGTAACCGCTTATCCAACTTAGGGTCGCAGGGGTCCAGAGCCTACCTGGAATCATCGGGCGCAAGGCGGGAATACACCCTGGAGGGGACGCCAGTCCTTCACAGGGCAATGGAACAATTGTTGGGACCCATTTTTTAGAGTAACACGCTATGCCATTATCAATATTAGTATGAGCTGTGAATTGCAAATATTTATACAACATGTTCTGAGTGGCGTACATTGTAACTACCTCACCTTTATTCTCTTGGCCGTTTTTAGTCTCTGAATCAATAGTTCCCATTAGCACGTACCATTCTAGGGCTTCCCATTTGTGTATGACTATTCTGTGTGAATAATTAAGGTGTATACTTTCATAGCACATCAGCTAGTCACAATGTGCACTAACAGTGAAAATCCCACGGCTTGAACATTGTGAATTTTTTTGAGTTCCAGTTGAGTGGAACTTACCCTTTATGTCTGTAATTGTATCATTAGCTCCTAAATTCTGATATTTCACAAAATAATCTTGCTATCTCTTGGACTGATTTAGGAGATGTATCATTATTAGTGCCAAGGCACAACGTATCTTATGAAACTGTTATCTTGGTTTTGTTGAAGCTGGATTAACACAATTTGAGATTTGAGTACAATTTGATATACCTGGCTTATGTAAGCATGTCATTGACCTCGTGTACTTCTTATTTCCTCCCACCAATGTCCATTCATTAAGCACATTGTATTCTTCTGGTGAAAGACTTAATGTCCCCATGCATACCTGCTGACTATTTATTGGACAGTAGCGTTCACAAACTAATCCTTTTGATGTATTCCAAGTTTGCCGTACTGCAGAATATTCTATAGATAAGGCTACTGCTTGCTTCTCATGTTTGAGTGAAATTAGAACTAGACCTGTGTCATTTATTCTAACCTGTGTGGATGTGTTTAATTGTGTGATCATTCAACCATTAATCATTCAAGTTACCTTGTGGGTCATAACTTGTGTAAGAATTACCTGCAGACAGAATGATTATCACAATGATACTGGACAACATAAACAATACACAAGTGGTCCCCCTCAGTCCACAAAGTCCAGGATGTCTAAATGGATGCCAACCAGGCATAATGTCAATTTATTCAGTCAGAGTTAATTAGGTGTCCTGTTATTTTGTTACTGCAGCAACAAAATACCGCTTGGCTCACTCCTCAAACTGAGCTAAAAAAATTAATAAATAAAAATAAAAAATGAGTCTGGATGACTGTTTGCTAGCTGTTGCCTAGACTCAAAACAACAATCAGTCAGAGTCGTCAGCTGATGGTGGTGTAGCTCTAGTGACGCTCCTAGTTACTGGTCTTTGTGCTCCACTCGGACCTGGCTTGATGACGTCTAGTGCTGGCGTTGTCTGGTCACTTGTTTCTGCTCCTGTGTCTGTGCTTTGTTGTTGCGCAGTGGGTGTAGCAGATGGGAGTGGTTGTAACAGATATGGAGCTCTGGAACAATGATTAAGGTGAATCCAGACTTTTCGTTCTTTTACCTTTACAGCTGTTGGAGTAGATAAAATCACTTCAAATGGTCCTTCCCATCTGAGCTCAGTCCAGCCTCTCTTGAACGTTTTGACGTAGACGTAGTCCACGGGGAGCACTTCCTTCAGTCCTTCATCAGCAATAGTCGAGGTCCTCTCTCCGGTGGCTCCTTTCACCTGAGTGAAAATCTCTCTATCAGACATTTGACTTATTCTTGTAGTTTTTTTTTTGCAACTGTTCAAGGTTGGGGCCACAGGTGGGTCCCTTCAAGTATGTTACTGGCATTGGTCGACCAGTTAACATTTCATGAGGCGTTAGGTGAGTGACTCTGTTGGTTGGCATTCTCATGCTCATCAATGCTAAAGATTTTTCTCTGTTTTCTATCTGCCATAATCTTTGCAATCTTTGCACAAATTATTCCATTTTGCCTTTTTACTCTGCCTTGTGACTGAGGATGATAAACACACCCTAGTCTGTGTTTGATTCTCAGTGCTTGTGAGATTTTCTGAATCACTTTCTTCACAAAGTGTTGACCATTTATACTAATTGGCACTACTGGTTCTTCATTTGCCACTGTTGAGGCAACCAAATTTAGATACTCCCGCCTTAGGTCTCCTGGGCACCTTCAATAATTTTTCTCCCTACCTGGGCATTAGTTCTAGTAATTTTTCTTTCCACCATCTCTCACACCTCCCGACATAATTCAACATCAAACTCACACCTCCCGACATAATTCAACATCAAATGAACCTCTAAGCGGCCATTACTTTTCTTTTTTAGCTATTTTTATTTTTTTTTATTCCACTGCTTCATGCATTCTGACAATTCTGCCTTCGTTCCTACCCCTTCAGACAACATCAGAAAAAATGGTTTAATCTCATCTTTTTTGGTTTTCATTAACTTATTCCCCATTTTTAACTTCACTACTTCAACTTAAACTATGTGTTCGTAGTGTAATCAAACTAATCCTGTGTATGTGTATATGTGTGAAAATAGATTCACACTTCCCTTTACTCAGTTTGGCTTTTCTCTCTCTCTCTCTCTCTCTCTTTATCTTTCTCCTTCTACCTTGTATTGATGGCACCACCTGCTTTCAGCTTTATTCTGGTTGTCTTGTAACACAAATTTGCTTGACAAAAATTTATACATGTTAATTTATCCACATTAATTCCCTAACTTTTAAATATATGCTCACTTTACAGTGTGTGGGCCATGTATGAAATACAGCTAAGTCTTACTGTTTTTACTGAGCTTTATCTGAATAGCTGTTTAAACCTTTCTTTCTGACCCCTTTTTCTTGATTTCTATTTGCTATGTGACCTGGTAGTCATGTAGACCCATATGCTAATCAGCTCTGCAAATATCTAGTAAAACCTTAAGCTGCAGGTTAGCCAAAAATCAAGAAAATCAGGTAGATAATTTTGTTTTTCAATTATTTCAGACCAGGTTAGACTGAATCCTACTACATTGGCAGATCACGCTTAAAACACTGCTATATCACATTCCTAAGCCATAATCCATATTCTTATGTGTGTGAACACAACCAAAAACCAACATATCTTGATGACATCCCCTTGCTTGTAAGAATATTTAGAAAGCGTGGGAACCAAGCGAAGTTCATTCCTGATGACTGGGTTAAACAGGGTTTTTCCTTACAAACCAGGGACAGAAATGACAGGAGGGAGGGGTGGTGTTAAAAATGTATTTAAGTATGGTTCCCCAAAAGATGTCAAAAAGCTATACACATTTCACAAGGATATCCCTGTTACATTGTTACCATATTCCACTTTTACTGTTTACTGCTAAATCATTTTGTTAACGTTACACAATAAATCATCTCAAAACTTCAAACTATTTAAGGTTTGATATTGTCTGCCAACACTAAACATAAAACATGCAGAATTACATTAAAGGGAATTTCGACTGATTTTTAATTTTGCATAGTTACATTGTAGTGGTATAAAGTAATGTTAAGCCACTGAAGTGGTCTGATATTAAATACATTTTTCAATTAATATAAAAATAAATTTAGGCCAAAACTATTGTAAAGCAATGTCTCATACATTAGCTTGATGTCAGAATGCTACTAACTGCATACAACTGTTACGTCTCGTGTTATTTTGGAGTGTTTGTTTTTCTTTCTCTTTGTTGGAGATTTTAGGTGAATGCTCTTGGGGCTGATTTGCTGCCTGTTGCTCCACCCACATGCTTCACTTCTCATTGGCTGGCTCTGATGGCGGGAGATTTAA
This sequence comes from Hoplias malabaricus, assembly GCF_029633855.1. NCBI lineage: Eukaryota > Metazoa > Chordata > Actinopteri > Characiformes > Erythrinidae > Hoplias > Hoplias malabaricus. The sequence goes on along the minus strand of NC_089802.1, from coordinate 77,379,174 downwards.
AAAGGACCATTTTTCTGGAGTTGGGGAGCCGCTCCTTTTCTTCTGTCCAAGCCGATCCTTTGCTTCAGCTGACTGCCCAACAGTGTCAGACATAAGTTCTTTTGATGTTGTATTCTGTGGTTGTTGAATTTTAAACAGGATTTGTAAGGGAGACCTGCCATTTTGTTTATGCTTTTGGGCCCTGTTTTTGGTGAGAGTAGACAGGGCAGCTATTTGTATTTTCTTTTCTGTAAGTTTAGTTAGTGGAATTGGTTTATTTTTAGTCATTGTTTGTTATTTTGGCCTGTGGTCCCCCTGAAGCTTTAACCTGTTTTCTAAGAAGCTTTGAAAGCTGTCATGAGGCAATATTGAACCCTAAAAACAATAAATTATTGCCTTCAGTATCTGTTTCTTTTTTGGTGAAGTTATTTAAGAGTTACTTTGGTCTGAGGCTGAGTGGGACATTTTTTTTTTTTAATAATTTATAAACTTTTATTATGTCCAACCCCTAGTGGACGTAATAAATTGGAGGCTTGTCCGCTTTTGCGCTTTTGTTTTTGGTTCTGTCCCTTGCTGGTAAATTATCTGTTTTATTCTGGTTGGCAGTTTTTTTGTGGTGGGGGAGTGTTTGGCTGTCGTTAGTTTGGTATCATGGACTTTAGTAGTGAGGCATTTTGGCAAAACTCTTCTATGCAGGTTTTGTTACTTGCCACAAGTCTGATTTGTTTATAATTGCAGATTTTTCATGATATTCCTGTCCCTAAATCAGCTACTATGCAGGTATTAAGGGATGTTTTGCAGAAGGGATTAATTTCAGCTGGGGTTGTCTCTGATGAAAGAAGTAATTTGGAACCTAGTTTAGAATCTGAGGAGGTTCCTGACTTGCACTCACTCATTGGCTTAAGTAAGGAAGAACTGAATTTAGCTATTAGGTTAAAAGAGCTGGATCTTCAAATTAAACACCAAGAGCATGAAACACAGCTCTTGCACATTAGGCAGTATGAACGGGAGAGTGAAGATGCTCGTGGTGCGAGAGTAGTTCCTCCTGTGTCACAGGTTTCATTATCACCACCGATGCAGAGCTCTGTGTCTTCGCCCCAAGATTCGGTCTCTTCTCCCACTGTACATTCCATAGCCAGCCCTAGTGACTTTGATATTAGTAAGCAGATTCGTTTGGTTCCTACTTTTAGAGAAACAGAAGTAAACTCGTATTTTGGCACATTTGAGCGCATTGCTGCTGCCCTGCGTTGGCCAAAGGAAGTATGGCCGCTTTTGCTGCAGTGTAAACTGCTTGGGAAAGCTCAAGAAGTCTGTTCTTCATTATCCCTTGAGGATAGTCCTGATTATGATATGTTAAAGGCAACTGTTTTGAGAGCACATGAATTAGTGCCTGAGGCTTATTGTCAGAAATTTCGTGCACACTTAAAAACTGCCAATCAGACATTTTTAGAGTTTGCTCGTGAGAAAGCTAACCTTTTTGATAAATGGCTTCAAGCCAGCAAGGTGACAAAATATGAGCAGCTCCGTGAACTTGTGTTGTTGGAGGATTTTAAGAATTCATTACCAGATAAAGTCATGGTTCATTTAAATGAACAGAAGGTCTCAACTGTAGCTCAAGCTGCAGTGTGTAGTGATGAATTTGTTTTAACACATAAGAGCACTTTTGTTTCGTCTCTTCATGGAGAAAAATCTCGTTTTAGTCCAGAGCGAAATGTACCTAGTGTTAAAAGTTCTAACTCGTTGCCTCGGTATGAAAATGGTGAATGTTTTTATTGTCATCAGTTTGGGCACCTCATTGCCACTTGTCCAGCTTTGAAAAAGAAAAGTCGGGTTTCTAAGGAACAGTATTCAAAGTCAGTAGGTTTTGCTCAGGTTACTAGTGTTCCAGCTGTGGACAGACCAGATATTGACTCTGTATATGAACCTTTTGTTTTGAAGGGAACTGTTTCACTTACTGGTCAGGAGGAAGACCAATACCAAGTAAGCATTTTAAGGCATACAGGTGCAGCTCAATCCTTTGTTCTTGAGAATATTTTTCCCCCATCTAATGTTACTCCTTGTGGCTCAGATGTGTTGGTTCAAGGTATTGAACTAGGTGTTGTGAGGGCTCCATTACATAATATACATGTGCAATCAAAGTTGATGACGCGATTTGTTAAAGTCGCTGTTCGTTCTCAGCTGCCTGTGAAGGGGGTTGACTTTATACTTGGTAATGATTTGGCTGGTGAAAAAGTGTTGCCTTTTCCTGAGGTTATTGATGACCCTGTATTGGTGCCCTTGGCTGAAAAACAAAACTCTGATTTAGCTCCGGAATTTCCATCTGTTTTTTCAGCTTGTGTCGTAACACGGGCCCAATCTCGTAAGTTTGGGGATGTGATTGACCTCTCTGATGACCTCTTATTTCCCCTGTTGATAATTTTAATGAGAGATTACTTGCAAACAATAACTCTGCTTGTGTTTCTTCAGGAGAACTCCATGCGTCTGTGGTTAAGCCTCAGTTGCATACTGCCCATAGTACTAACATGGATCCAATGCGCTCTGCTTTTAGTAGTGCTGAATCTGATCTGTCACTATCAGTTGAAATAGAAATAGAAATAGAAAGCTTTTATTGTCATTATACACAGAATACACAGTATACATAGTACAACGAAACTGGAAGCCGCTCCTTAAAAAAAGTGCCCACAGTGCAATATTTAAATAGAAATGTTAGAACTATCTAATAAAAACTATAGAAACATATAAGTACCCTATAGACAAGCAGGACAGACAAACCAGATGACACACTGTAAATGTCAGTTAGTGCAGATTCCCATTTAGCAGCGTGATGGCTTTGGGAAAGAAGCTGTCCCTGAGTCTGTTTGTTTTGGCCGATATGGACCTGTAGCACCTACCAGAAGGCAACAGGTTAAGGAGGTGGAAGCCAGGATGGGTGTTACCTTTCAGAATGTTCCTGGCCCTACTGAGACAGTGAGAATTGTAGATGGAGTTTATGGAAGGCAGAGAACAGCCAATGATTTTTCCTGCAGTATCGGTCACCCTCTGCAGCCTCTTTCTGTCAGCCTCTGTGCAGCTGGAGTGCCACACTGACACAGCATAGGTCAGTAGGCTCTCTATGGTGGAGCGGTAGAAGGTCACCAGCAGGCACGTGTGTAGTGGCTCCTTCCTGAGCACCCTCAGGAAATGAAGCCGCTGCTGGGCCTTCTTAACCAGTGCAGAGGTGTTGACTGTCCAAGACAGGTCTGCGGAGATGTGAACTTCAAGGGATTTGAAAGATTCCACTTGCTCCACACATTCACCATTCATGTGTAAGGGGGCAGGAGCAGTCCTGTTCCACCGGAAGTCCAGGATGAGTTCTTTAGTCTTAGTGATGTTCAGTGCCAGGTTGTTAGCTGCACTCCTCTCACCAAGTTTCAGGGCCTCATCTCTGTAGGTTGTCTCATCTCCCCCTATTATCAGTCCCACCACCGTTGTGTCATCAGCAAATTTCATGTTCTCTGGGTGGGCAGGACTGCAGTCGGATGTGTAGAGTGAATAGAGAAGTGGGCTTAAAACACATCCTTGGGGGGAGCCGGTGCTGATGGTACGGACGGAAGAGAAGTGACATCCCAGTTTCACCTGCTAGGGTCGGTTGGTCAGAAAGTCTTTGATCCAGTAGCAGGTTAATGGTGGGAGCCCCAGATTGACTAACTTGAGGATCAAAAAGCTTTTGCGTCTTCTGTAGATCTTTTAGTCTGGTATGCAAACTGACATGGGTCTACAGTAGGGGAGAGACATGCTCTGATGTGTTTTAGAACCAGTTTCTCAAAGCACTTGGTGATGACTGGGGTGAGTGCTACCGAGCGAAAGTCATTGAGACTGGTCGTGGGTGATTTTTTGGGGACTGGGATAATGGTGGCTGATTTCAAGCAGGCTGGGATGACGGCTTGCTTCAGTGACAGGTTGAAGATATTAGTGAAGACCTGTGCTAGCTGGTCAGCACATGCCTTAAGCACCTTCCCTGGTACACCATCCGGGCCTGTAGCCATCCTGGGTTTCACAGCACGAAGTGCCCGCCTCACATCCTCAGCTGCAATAATGAGTGGGGGGAGCCAGAGAGAGAAGGGGTTGTAGTGGGAGGGTGGGTGGTGTTGTAGTTAAAAGCTGTGCCTGGGTCTCAAAGCGGGCATAGAAGCACTTCAGTTCCTCCGCCAGTGCCACATCTGAGTCACCGGATGCCGTAGCACAGCCTTTGTAATTGGTGATGGACTGGATGCTCTGCCAAACCTGACGAGGGTTGTTTAGCTGCTCCTCTGTTGTCCTCTTGTGCTCTGCTTTGGCGATTCTGATGCCTCTCCTCAGGTTAGCACGAGTGGTACTATATAGTGCTCTGTCGCCCGATCTGAAGGCCGCGTCACGGGCTTGGAGGAGCATGCGGACTTGGTTAGTCATCCATGGTTTTTGGTTTGGATGTACCTGGATTGATTTTCCACAGTGACCTTATCCATGCAGTGTCTGATGTAAGACAGCACAGTGTCTGTGAATGTCGCCAGGTCTTCATGGTGGAAGACTTCCCACTGTATTTGCTCAAAGCAGTCCTGTAGTGTGGCTAGGGAATTGTCAGGCCAGGTGTTAATGGTGATCTATTTGGGCTTTGTTTGTCAGATGTGGGTGGTGTATGCGGGGATAAGAAACAGAGAGAGGTGGTCTGACTGGCCCAAGTGGGGGAGGGGTATGGCTCTGTAAGCACTCTTGATGTTGGAATATACATGGTCCAGAGTTTTTGCCCCTCTTGTTGGGCATTTCACATGTTGGGAGAATTTTGCCAGCACAGTTTTGAGATTTGCCTTGTTAAAGTCCCCCGCAATGATGTGAATGCCATTTGGATAGGCACGCGAATGGTTATTAATGGCATTTAGCAGCAGATTAAGAGCTATTTTTGTGTTAGCATCCAGTGGAATGTAGACTGCAGTAATGATAACTACAGTTAGCTCCCTGGGCAGGTAAAATGGTCTGCATCTCACCGACATGAACTCTAAGTCAGGAGAACAGTGTCTGACCAGTACAGTCCTACTGTTGCACCAACCTTCGTGCACATAGATGCAGAGCCCCCCGCCTCTGTTCTTTCCAGCGTTGCTGTTCCTGTCCCATCTGTGTAGTTTGCGGCCTGCTAGCTGCACTGAAGCATCGGGGATCTGAGCATGTAGCCATGACTCTGTAATGATAATCACGCAACAGTCTCGAACAAGGCGATTTCCATCTAGTTGTAATTCTAAATCGTCCATTTTGTGTATCATGGATCTGGCATTTGAGAGATAGAGGCTTGGTAGCGGTTGTTTGAGTGGCTGTTTCCTTAGCTTAAACAGCCGTCCAGCCCTGCAGCCCCGTTTTTGTTTCCTCTTGCATCACCGTCTGCATCGCTTTCCAGACCCGATAACAATCCACGGAGACCCTGCTGGTCTCGCTATCTCGTCTGGGATGTTGTGAGTGTGATGAAAATCGCTACAGATGGTCATTTCCTATTGAAAACTGATGTTCAGTAAGTCCCCACAGTTGTAATGTTTGTAAGAGTTTGTAGACGACGTACAACATACTGAAACAACACACAAAAATGCACAAAATAGTACACGAGTAAGGAGAGCCGTGAGCCGCTGCATCTGTGTGCCCGCCGCCGGAATATGAGAGAGCAGTTTTTTATAGAACAGCAAAATGATTCCTCCCTTGCTCGCTGCAGAACTGCAGCAATAAAGGAAGGTTTGTCTAAAAAAATCAGAAGCCTACTTTTGGGATTGTGAGTTGTTAATGCGTAAATGGATCCCAACAGTTTTGAGTAATTCGGAATGGGGATCAGTTTACCAGTTACTTGTTCCTCATAAATTCCGCAAGCATGTTATAACTCTGGCTCATGATCACAATTGTGCTGGTCATTTAGGGATAACAAAAACTTACAACTGTATTTTGCGTCATTTTTTTGGCCAGGATTAAAATCTGATGTGGCACAATATTGTAGATCTTGTCATATTTGTCAGATGGGTTCATTTTTGTCTCATCTACCTGAAGATTTTCAGAGAGATATTGTTGCATTCATCCAATCATATCCTGCATTATTTTAGGCACGGTGCGTTTTTGCACTGATTATAAGAAATGGTTTCTGCAGGAACTTTTCTGATGTTGTTTTACCTCTAACTAATTTTCTCTTGTGAATTCGTTTGGTCTAATGTCTGCCAACATGCTTTTGAATCTGTGAAAACATTGCTATGTAATGCTCCTGTGCTCTCTGCTCCAGATTTTACACGACCATTCAAGCTGGATGTGGATGCTAGTGTAACCTGTGCTGGTGCTGTTCTTCTGCAAGAGGATTTAAGTGGTATCGACCATCCAGTGTGCTATTATTCCAAAAGGTTTTTAAAATATCAGCTTATCTACAGCACTATAGAAAAGGAGGCATTGGCATTGTTGTTGGTGTTACAAAATTTTGAGGTCTATGTTGGATCTAATTCATGGCCACTTGTTGTGTACACTGATCATAATCCGTTGATTTTTCTCTCTCGAATGAAAAACTCAAATCAACGAGTTATGAGGTGGGCACTTATTGTTCAGGAATTCAATCTGGAGATTTGTTATAAAAAAGGGTCAGAGAATGTATTAGCTGATGCTCTTTCTCGTGTTTAAAATTTTAAAATAACATGGTATGTTAAAATTTGGTGGTGGGGGTGTTACGTCCCGTGTTATTTTGGAGTGTTTGTTTTTCTTTCTCTTTGTTGGACATTTTAGGTGAATGCTCTTGGGGCTGATTTGCTGCCTGTTGCTCCACCCACATGCTTCACTTCTCATTGGCTGGCTCTGATGGCGGGAGATTTAAAAAGGACCATTGTTCTGGAGTTGGGGAGCTGCTCCTTTTCTTCTGTCCAAGCCAATCCTTTGCTTCAGTTGGCTGCCCAACAGTGTCAGACCAAAGTTCTTTTGATGTTGTATTCTGTGGTTGTTGTATTTTAAACAGGATATGTAAGGGAGACCTGCCATTTTGTTTATGCTTTGTTTTTGGTGAAAGTAGACAGGGCAGCTATTTGTATTTTCTTTTCTGTAAGTTTAGTTAGTGGAATTGGTTTATTTTTAGTCATTGTTTGTTATTTTGGCCTGTGGTCCCCCTGAAGCTTTATCCTGTTTTCTAAGAAGCTTTTAAAGCTGTCATGAGGCAATATTGAATGCTAAAAACAATAAATTATTGCCTTCAGTATCTGTTTCTTTTTTGGTGAAGTTATTTAAGAGTTACTTTTGTCTGAGGCTGAGTGGGCCAGTTTTTTTTTTCTTTTAATAATTTATAAACTTTAATTATGTCCAACCCCTAGTGTTTTACTCCCAGCAAAACAGCAGTTATCTAGAAAGAAATAAAAGTAGAACATTACTTTTAGTTGATGCTGAGCATTAAAACATGGCATGAGCAGCGTCTCTGAGCAAACTTCTGTGCAGTATCCTGTGTTTCAGATTCAAACAAATGATTTTTGGGTATTCATTGGCTGAACTGTGAGTAAATGAACGTGATGTTTCCAGGTGGAGCTGGCGCTCAGATTCAAACAAGTGATTTTCGGGCATTCATTGGCTGAACAGACTGTGACTCAGTCCAGGTAATGACGAGTTTGTCCAATCACTACACAGAACTGCTTGCCGACATAATTTTCTATTGTTTACGGGTTTATTCGGTAAAAAATATAATTCAATAAAATAACTGAGCTAATTTTGCAATTTATCACCTATTTTAAAGAAAAGAGCCCACCGAGCGGCGCCACTACACAGTGAAACGTGAGAAATAAGTAAATGACGTTAGGGAAGTGGAGTCGACTCCCCAAAATATCTATTGTAATGAATTCAAAATTCTAATACAAATGGAGATCCTGTCATGACAGCTCCATAAAACACAATTAATTCATCTTAACATTTATAAGGCAGCCTGAATATGAATTTTGTAGTCTGTCATAAAGTAACCCAAACAAAGAGTACATTAGGGTTAATGTTATTAAAGTGCAGCTATAAGCAATATTTTCATATTTATATATATGAAAATAGAGATTAATTTTAGAGGATTTCTCAAAAAATACATTAAAAAACACGTCAAAATTATTTAAAATTACACAACCACTTGTGCAAACATTGTTTGGTTGGATTCTCTTTTAATGAACTTCCACTCTTTGGATGAACCTTCAGATGCCATTGTGCAGACACAGACTTGCTGTCCTCAGTTTTGCCTCTTCAAAAGACTCTTGGATATTGTCTGAGGAATGTAAGGTTTTAACTGACTATTTGAAAGGCACCATTTCATATGTGATGCTGTAGATTTGTCTTTGAGTGAGATAATATTGACACAAAATTATTTACTAACAAAGACATTTGACCTTTGATACAGTATAGTATTTTGGGACAAGAACATTGCATAGGGATGGAAGTGGGTGGGTGAGATACAGACATAGATTTGATGATTTATTTAAGAGACATTGATTGTTAATGATGCTAAAAGTCTAAAATATAGCTAGCCTTGTATACTGCAGTGATATTAATAGTTTAACTTCATGGTGGCCATTGTTTTACAGAGCTGCAAGCACTTGAGGACCTTCACTCATATGGTTTTCTTTTGTTAAGAGTAAAAATAACAGAAGAATTAGGATCTATATTAGAGAGGGTATGCATGTTTTGTTGGTTAATGCCAGTCTTGCTGCTATTAATTTGTCAACTGAATCATTTTAAATTAATTTTATTTATTTATTTTTTGGGCTCCCGTCCCACCACCTTCTGCCCTTGAACCTTGAAGGAAACAGGAAATTCCTTGATTAAAATGGTTGAATTGGTGACTGTCTGTGTTGGTGTGTTCTCCCTGTGTCTGCATGGGTTTCTTCTGGGTGCTCCGGTTTCCTCCCACAGTCCAAAAACACACATTGGTAGGAGGATTTGTGACTCAGAAAAGTTTTGAGTGAATGTGTGTCATTCTGTGAAGGACTGGCGCCCCCTCCAGGACGTGTTCCCGCCTTGCACCCAATGATTCCGGTTAAGCTCTGGACTCACTGCCACCGTGAACTAGATAAGTGATGACAGACAATGAATGAATGTAGATGGTTAATTGGATCAGAAACATTATTGAATGAACCATTAAATACTTGTTTTCAGACTTTCCCACGTCATTGTGATTGTGTTTTGTGATATGATACGGACAATTATTATTTGGTAACATTCATCAAATGAAAATTATCATAATTTACATCATAATTGTCAGTAATACAACTTGATATAAACTAAAATATCAAATAGAATATAATAAAATCTACTTAATTCATAAAACACTGTAACGTCCCAAAAAACACAGAGAAACTCAAGAATCCAATTACAGGAGTTTTATTTAAGCTTAGAACTAAGTGAATCGTAGAGATGTGAATGGTCCAGACGGGGTTTATTCCAGTAAACGTAGTCAGGAAAAGCATGGGTCACACCGGGGAGGCAGAGTCCAGAGATTATCCGAGGGGCTAGGCGAGAGACGGGTCCTGAGGGGAAAAACAGAGGTCGAAACACCAGAAGGCAGAGAAGACAAATTGACAGGTTAGTTAATCTCATGATAGGGGCAATACTTCGCAAGGAAGAGAGAGGAGAGAGGAAACTTAAAGGCTGCAAACGGGGTGTGGTTGATGAGGTGCAGGTGTAACTAATTAATACTCAGGAGAGTTGGAGCGCGAGTGGTTCATAACAGTACCCTCCTCCTGATGGGCGGCTCCAAACGCCCTGGAATGCCCTCCCCTAATTGGTTTACCTCGCCTTCTAGGAGCTGGACGGTCTGGGTGATCTGCATGAAAGTTGTCGATGAGTGCAGGGTCCAGGATATCCCCAGCAGGTACCCAGCATTGCTCCTCTGGGCCATAACCCTCCCAGTCCATGAGGTATTGGAGGTGTCCACTTCGTCTGAGGGAGTCCAGTAATGTCCGTACTATGTATGCGGAGACAGGTTCCAGCTGCAGAAACAGGACAGTAGAAAACAGGTTTCAATAAGGAGACATGGAAGGTAGGATTCATTTTATATCGGGGTGGTAGTTGTAGCCAGTAAGACACCGGGTTGACCCGTCGAAGTACCTTGAAAGGGCCAATGTACAGAGTTTCTTACAAGGTAGTCTGAGATTCATGTGGCGTGTGGATAAACAGACCCGCTGACCAGGGTGGAATACGGCGATGGTTGGCATAGTCCTGCCGAGTTTGGAATGCTCATCTTAGGTGGACATGGGAGAAGGTGAAACCACTCATTGCCACTATTGCGAAACCACTCATCCACTCATCATGCCACTATTGCGAAACCACGCATCCAGTGCTGGGATGTCCGTGGGTGTATTATCCCATGGGGACAAGGCTGGTTGGTAACCATATACACACTGGAAAGGAGTAAGGTTAGTTGCTGTGTGAGTGAGTGAATTTCTAGCATATTCAGCCCATGGGAGGTATTTACTCCAGTCACTCTGGGAAGTGCAATATTGGCGGAGAAAGCGGCTTACTTCTTGGTTCATGTGCTCAACTTCTCCATTAGATTGTGGGTGATTTCCTGAGGACAACAGATTGTTATCCCTAATTCCTTACAAAACTGTTGCCACACTCAAGATATTATTTCTTCAGGCAAGGCAAGGCAAGTTTATTTATAGAGCACCTTTCATACAGAAGCAATTCAAAGTGCTTTACAGAAAAGGAAATTACATTAAAAGCCAGAGTAAAATCATAAATTCCAATAAGACAAAAGAAGGCAGACCAAAGATTCTGAAAACTAAGGAAAATATGGCCTCAGCTGTTTCTGTAGCTGTGGGTAGATGAGGGAAAGGGATTAGACAGCACATTTTTGAGAAATGGTCAGTGACTACCATGATAGTGGTATTACCTTCAGACTCGGCAAGATCTGTGATGAAGTCCATAGCGAGATGTGTCCAGGGTCAACCAGGAATTGGTAACGGGTAAAGCTCTCCTACCGGTAGCGATCGGGGGGTGTGAGATTGGGCGCAAACAGGGCAGGCTAAAACGTATTCCCGAATATCATCTCTCATGAACTTACACCAAAACTTCCTAGTGATAAGTTGTGTGGTCCGAGTAACCCCTGGGTGACCTGTGCCCAAAGCTGTATGTGCCCATTGTATCACATTTCCCCGTAGCATGGCAGGAAGATATTGTTTACCTTGAGGACAGTCTGGAGGGCTGGGGTCTTCTTGTAGAGCCTCCTCGATCTCCTCTTGAAAACCCCATCTAATGGGGGCTAAGAAACACCTGGCTGGTAAGATGGGAGCCGGTTCAGGGTTGGGAACTCCCTTGTCATAAATGCGGGAAAGGGTGTCAGCCTTCAGATTCTTAGAGCCTGGATGAAAAGATACTGAGACTTGTCGGGGTTTCAACCTTTTTGCCGCTTTCAGATACTCCAGATTCTTATGGTCTGTGTAAAAAACGAATGGATGTTGGGCTCCCTCTAGCCAATGTCTCCATTGTTCCAAAGCCAATTTTATGGCTAGGAGTTCTCGGTCACCAACATCATAGTTTATCTCTGCAGGCAGTAGTTTCTTAGAAAAGAAAGCAAAGGGATGTAACTTATGGGGGTTACCTGACCGTTGTAAGCGGATGGCTCCTGTGCCCACCTCAGAAGCATCCACTTCCAGCATGAATGGTAGGTCGGGATCGGGTTGGTGGAGAACAGGGGCAGAGGAGAATGCCTTCTTCAGATGCTCAAATGCCATGTCAGCGCTAGATGTCCAGGTAAGTTTGTTTGGAATGTTGCTTGAGTAGATCTGAGAGGGGAGCAGCTAAGGACCCAAAGTTATGAATAAACCGCCTAAAGAAATTAGCGAAGCCCAAAAATCATTGTAACCCCTGTGGAAAATATTATTAATAATTACTATGCTTGGCAAGGTATGGACTTGACCTTAAAATAACCCTGCAAGGACAGTAGTCAAAACAGGAAGGTCAGGGGTTCATAGCAATCAATATGATCTGCATATGCAGACAGTTAATCTTGAGCAATCTTGCAAAGCTTAGGCAATATGAGTAAGAAAAGCAGCAACAAACATTAACGCACTCCTTATCAGATGGATCAGCTGAAGCAAAACAGAATGTTCAATAACACTTACATATCCAGACAGATTAACAGTTAAACGCACAGCAACCGCCTAGCCATGGTGCTGTGCACAAATTGAGGTCCAATCACAAATAGACACCTTGCTTAAGAGTCAGACAGAACATAGTATAAGAAGAGGAGTCAGAAAGCGAGATCTTCGGAGCACAAGAGGTATTAGGCTAGGTTGTATTTTATGTACTGTGCTCTCCAGAATTCTGTTTAATAAAACTGTTTTGATTGTTCATTCAATCTCTGTGTCAATCTCTTCTGTTCCAATTATTTGCATCAAAGAATGCGCAGGACGGATTTGTCCACACTCCTTCTTAGTGGTAGGTATAGGCCAGGAGGTAATAGTGGATACCTTGTCAGTGTTCATAGCTATATAACCTGGAGTTATGGTGTATCCCAGGAAGGTTATGATATTTTTGTGAAACGCACATTTTTCTGCCTTAACATACAGGTGGTGTTCGCGTAACTGGGAGAGAACTGCTTTCACATGTTCGATATGTTCTGGGACGGAATGAGAATAGATTAAAATATCATCAATGTAAGCCAGGACGCTCCTCCCAATCATGTCACGAAAGATCTCATCCATGAAGGCCTGAAAAACAGAAGGACTATTAGTTAAACCATAGGGGATAACCAAGTACTCATAGTGCCCCCTGGAGGTGATAAAGGCAGTTTTCCATTCATCTCCAGCTCGAATCCGAATGAGATTGTATGCACTTCTTAAATCAAGTTTAGTAAAAATAGTTGCTCCTTTTAAACTCTTCATGAAAGACAGACATGAGAGGAAGTGGGTAGGCGAAATTCACTGTGATGTCATTTAAGGCCCTGTAGTCAATACATGGTCAGAGACCGCCATTCTTTTTTTCAACAAAAAAAAAAAACAACCTGCTGCTACAGGAGAATTAGAAGGCCGTATGAAACCATGGTGTAATGCTTCTTCCACGTATTTCTCCATAGCACTGTCTTCAGGACGGGATAAGGGGTAGGCTTTAGCATGTCAGGGTAAAGGCGCCCTTGGTAGAAGTTTAATAGCACAATCCCATGACCGATGGGGTGGTAGGTGAGTTGCCTTGGATTTGCTAAACACATCATTGTATGCCTGGTAGGGATGTGGGATAGCTTCTAAAACTTGATTCTCAGGACTTTCAATGGAAGTAGACCAGAGGGGTAACTTGATGCAGTGTTGAACACAGAAAGAACTCCATGAGGTTAATTCCCGGGTAGCCCAGCAGATGTGGGGGTTATTTTTCAAGAGCCAGGGGAAGCCTAATATGATAGGATCATGAGGGATAGGTAGTAAGAGGAACTGTATTTTTTCCTGATGAACTAAACCTACCTGTCACGGATCACGGGGCGGACTGACAGAGGCGGACACATTTGCTAAAACACGGTGACATTTAATTTAACAAACGATATACCAAAACCAAGACAGACAACAGAGGAAACAACAATACTAGAAATTTAAACTAAACGACAGGACTTGGACTGGAGAGAAACAACAGGACATGAACAGGAACAAACAAAGGTGAAACAATACGACTGGGAAACTGAACAAAATGACATGACTCGACTAGACTTTAACTTGGACAGAGGAAAACAACAAGACTCGGTACATAGCAAAAGACACGAAATGACTAGGGAACCAACAGTACAATACGAACAGGAATGTTAGGGAGCTCTAATTGATGGGCTAAATTGATGTCTAAGAAATTATCTGCTACTCCTGAATCTATAAGAGCAGACAGAGACACCCTGGCTGAGACACTGGCCAACGCAAAAAGTACAGGTAAATTAAGCTGTTGATTTATGAGATTTAATAGGAAGGATAACCTTACTTGAGTAACGCGATGAGGGTGGTTTCTTAATTGGTTGGGACGTAGAGGAGATTGATCCCAAAAGTGATCCTTTCCCCCACAATACAGGCATAGTCCCTCTGACAGGCGTCTGGCACATTCCTGCACGGACAGGGGGAATCAACCCAGCTGCATGGGTTCGGTAGTGTCCTCCGAGAAACCCTGAACTGAGGTGGTTGTAGTTAGAGGCAGTGGCCGAGGTTCTTGGTTCCTACCGCTTGGTTGATGCGTGCGTTTCAGGTTGTCTACGTTGATCGCAATTTGGATGAATTCGGAGAGGGAGCTAATATCCCCACGGCAAGCAAGTTCAAGTTGTAGCTCCCTAGAAAGCCCTCAGCGGAACATTGTTTTCAAGGCTTGGTTGCTCCACCCACTCCCGGCGGCAATGGTGCGGAATTCCCTTGCATATGCGGCTACTGTACGTTTACCTTGCTGAATCTCATATAGGCGTGTGCCAGGGTCCTTGCTGTCAGCTGGGTGGTCAAAGCCTTAAACAGAGTGACAAATGCTGAAATCGATTGGAGAGAGGAATCCCCACTGTCCCAGAGTGCCGTTCTCCAAGCCCCGGCTTCTCCATTGAGGAGGGACAGCATGAAATGGACATGCTGTTCCTCGGTGACAAACTGAGAGGTATTGTAATTAAAATACATCGAACATTGCATCAAGAAATTTTTACAACGGTCGGGAGAACCGTCATACCTCTCTGATAAAGCTACCGGAACATGAGGAGAGTTCGCTCCAGAGATGGTGGTTGAAATAGAAGCAGGTTGAGCTTGGGTAGGGTTAACGAGTCCTTGAATGGTTTCCTGGAGCTGAGTGACAGTAGCGTCCTGTCGAGCGAGGCGAGCCGACTGGATCCATTTTTAAAGGTGAAGTATTCTGTAACGTCCCAAAAAACACAGAGAAACTCAAGGATCCAATTGCAGGAGTTTTATTTAAGGTTAGAACTAAGTGAATCGTAGAGACGTGAACGGTCCAGACGGGTTTATTCCAGTAAGCGTAGTCAGGGAAAGCGTGGGTCACACCGGGAAGGCAGAATCCAGAGATTATCCAAAGGGCTAGGCGAGAGACGGGTCCTGAGGGGAAAAACAGAGGTCGAAACACCAGAAGGCAGAGAAGACAAATTGACAGGTTAGCTAATCTCATGATAGGGGCAATACTTCATAAGGAAGAGAGAGGAGAGAGGAAACTTAAATGCTGCAAACGGGGTGTGGCTGATGAGGTGCAGGTGTAACAAATTAATACTCAGGAGAGTTGGAGCGCGAGTGGTTCGTAACATACACTGACAAGCTTTACTTAATATTTTGATGAGTCTGAAATATTTATTTTATAAATAAGTTGAATAGAATAAAGTAAGATTTACTTAATATTTTCAAATGTTACATTTGATGTCAAGTAGATTTTACTAAACATTTGCAAGTAAATTTGATATTACAACAGTAATAGTTAAACTGTTACAAGTTTTCAGTATGTACTGAAAGTAATTTCATAGGACAGTTCTGTTAAACTGATTTTCTCTTGGTTTTATGATGTGTTTATTATTATTTTCTGTATCTTTAAATAAACACACAGAGTACGTAATAATACATTATTGGTTTGTGTTTTTCCACCAATTACTGTTTTTTTACACTGATAACTTTTATATTAACACTTAAAACCCTTAAAAACCTGTACAGTTCTGTTATAAAATAGAGGATTCTAGTACTCTAAAAATAGACTTCCACTGTGATTTTACAGTAAATTTAAAAAGGTGATTTTCCTGTATTTCAACTGTATATTTTCTTTTTACAGAAAAAAACAGAAAAACATCTGTAATTTTTTATGGTTAATGTCTGTAAAAAAAATTCTTTTTTACAGTGCAATACAGGGTCGCGGTGGGTCCAGAGCCTACCCGGAATCATTGGGTGCAAGAATATATTCATAATTTTGTTTCTTCATTTTTTTTGTTTATATTATCTCAATTCTTCTGTGTCCTGGACATATAGCCAATTAATAATAAATAATTCTTTGATCCTTGAATTCACATGAGGTCATTTGTACAGTGTTGAACCTTCTTCGTATGTTTGTTTATTCATTCATTCATCTTCCATAATTGCTTCATGCTGTTCAGCTTCACAGAGGGTCAGAATCCCAGCCAGAGTCACTGGGCACAATGCAGCAACCCACCCTGAAGAAGACCACAGTCCATCACAGAGCAGCATGAACTCACCCAGTCATTCACATACTCTACATTTGGACAGTTTCACTCACACATCCGCAATAGTAGGGTTAATAGCTGAATATACATTTTATGGATGTGAGTTCAGTGGTGGAACTGATGAGAGAGTTCGGTGCTACCTCTGCACAGAGTAAAGACTGTGATCAGTCATGTTGTTTGTCCTGGAAATAAAGTCTGTAAAATATGTGAAGGTATTTGTTTTGCTCTTTCACATTGTTCACTTGACTGAGGATGATAACTGGATGTTAACTTACAGAAATACAGATAAGTTCTATAAAAGCTGCCCTGAAATATGATGTAAACTGTAAACCTGAATTGCTGGAGTCATGGAGGGTGTCCAACATTCACTTTCTTGGCATTAACATCAAGGATGATCTGACATGGAGCATTAATACAACAGCAGCTGTAAAGAAGGCACAGCAGAGACTGTATTTTCTGAGAGTGCTCAGGAACAACCAACTAACACAGAAACTCCTGGTATCCTTCGACCACTGCTCTATTGAAAGCATTCTGACCTACTGTATGTGTGTGTGGTTTTCCAACTGCACAACAGCAGAGAGGAAAATGCTCCAGAGGGTCATCATCATAGCTCAGAAGATCATTGACTGCCCTCTCCCATCCGTGGAGGACTTGTAAATTACTTGTTGCATCAGGAAGGCACAAAATATTCTCAGGGACCCATACCATCCTGGACACTGCCTTTTTGAGCTGCTACCCTCCGGCAGACGTTACAGGGCATTAAGGGCCAGAACAAGCAGACTAAAAAACAGTTTTTATGCTAGAGGCATTATTGCACTTAACAATGCACAATTGCTGAATGTGGATGAGCAGTGCACTGATTTATAAATGTTTTTTTTTTTTTTGTTTAGTGTTATATAAGTGTTTAGTGTTAAATGTCCAGTGTCTGTGTTAATCTTTCTACTTTAAGAAAGCATTGCACTTTTTTTCAGTTTTGTTGTACTGGTGCAATAACACTAAAGACATTCAATCAATATAATAACTGAAGTTTGGGAGTTGGATCATGCCCAAAACTCCTCCCCCCAGGACTTTATATTCCCTTCAACCTCACGTCATTGCCATAATATACAAGTCACTCCTACCTTGGCCCCATCTCCCCGCCCCCCTTCTCTTTTCACAATTCTAACGGGGGGCTCAGTTCCATGCATGCTCAAACCACACAAAACTCCAGCCTAGATTGCCTCCCCGTTCTAATTTTCATGATGAGTTGTACATGAGTTTGAAAACTGGGTGTAGATCAATGTAAGCTGTGAAAAACCTGCTTAACGTCTTGGAGGACATCATTAATCGAGGATTGAAACACAGAGGGAACAATAGCGAGTGTAACCCCTCCTCCCTCTGAAACCCACTCTTCATAACAGACAGCAGGGGTTTTACAGGAGTCCTTTAGACAACAACACAACAACAGCGCTTCATTTCAGGTAAATCCAGAGCCAGCTTTTCTCTTCCTCTCTTTTACACTTCGTTCTTACTTGAACACAGATGTATCTCCACTGTCCCGTCATTTCAGAGCAGCAGCTGTTCTTTACCCTCTCTCAGTCTTTCACCAGAAATGGACCGATAGAAACGCTCAGAATTTACTGAGAACTAAACCCTGTGTTTTTAACTATCCTTCAGTTTTAACCGGGTTTAGTCCTTCTCTTTCTTTGAGATGATTTTGAGTGTTGTTTTAAAGCAGAGGCATTCCTATGTGATCACCACAGTGCTGGTAACAGTCTGTTTATTTATATGATTATGTCTCTTTTCCTCACGGTCAGAAAAAAGATCTCTCTGCTGGTGCCCTCAATGGAACATATTCAGTAACTTTAGGTAAGGAACATAACTGTCCCAACTAGCAAAATTGTATCGGCGGAACAATAACACTCTGTCCGATGTCGGCAAGCGGAGTCGTCATTGTGGCCGATAGCTCTGGCCCGAGTCTGGGAAACTCTCGCCCAGACTCATCGGAATGTTGTGGCTAAGGCGCGGCTCAAATGACTCGGCCCTAGTCCGGCAAACCATCGCGATAACCGGACCACGGCCGAGTCTGAGCCAGAAGCACGCCAATAGTGCCAGACTCGGCCCAGATCTGGCTCATTATCGGTTTAATAAGTTATTTCTATACACCGCACCCCCCAACACACACACACACACACACACACACACACACAAACAACCCAACCCCACCCCACCACTATAGTATTCCCTCCCTTCACTCAGAAAAGGTTAGAATCAGGTTCATTGTGAAATTACTGCTTTATTATTAACTTACACTCTCAAATAAAAGGTGCATTATTGGTCACTGAAGGTACAAGTGTTTAAACGTCCAGTTTTGTTCCTTAAAGGTGCATTGCATTCTCTCCTCCAGAGGGAGAGATACATGTTTGTAGTATTTCATTATAGAAATGTCATATAACCAAAAACATAATAAAAGTCCTGGAGATGAAACAGGGTGTATCAAATCAACACATTTTAAAATCTACAATTTTAATATAACTATGTTCCCTAATTAAATGTACAAATATGTACAATTGAGGGTACCACCACAGTGACAATATATCTGACAATGTAATATCAGTAAGTGTGCTTTTCATACAGCCTTGAAACAATGTAAACATACAGCAATTGCAATGTATACAAACAGTAGATAAAAATCAATAAAGAAAAAATACATTTGTAACTGGCATTGAAGTTTGAAATTGGCAGTGTCATGATTTCCTAAATCCAATTAACATTCAAATACTGTTTTTCAAAAAAAAATTGCTTTTACACCCTAAGAACTGCCATTTACATTTAGACTTTTCTTTAAAATATGTAATGTATGTACTACACTAAGGCCATATAACAAAACGCTTAAAATACAAAAATAATTCACCAATTCACGTGCAGCCAAATTTGGGCCAGACGCAGCATGCCACGTTCACGCAGAGACAGCTGCCAGCCGACAGTGCCGAGCCTGAGCCAGAATTGGCCCAGATCTACCTTGCTAGCTGGGGTGCCTTATTCTATTATAATTGCGATTTTATAGTTGTGTTGATTTCATTTTTTATTTGTTTTTATTACAGTTCTGTAATGAAATGGTACAAATATCCCCCTCTTCTTCCGGAGAACAGAATGTAATGAACCTTTAGGGAACACCACTGGTCATAACACCACTGCTGTACCTTTAAAAATACACTTACATTGTTTTTACCTTTGGTCACAATAATGTATCTCTATTGTACTTTTTCTCTGAGTGACAGTGTGTGAGAAACATGAATGAGAAAAATAAGGCTTTTACTTCATATGTTTACAAGGTCTGATTTACTTGATGACCATCTTCTTGTTTCTACATTCACCATCCACTCTTTCAGCTCCACTGACCACACAGAAACACTCTGCTGTTCAAATATTAAAGACTGTAGTCTATCTGTTACTCTGTTTACATCTTTAGCCCGCTTTCTACCTGATTTTTAATTCTCAGGGCCCCCTCAGAACAGGTGGAGTATTATTTAATTGTTGGATCATCCTCAGCGCTGAAGTGACACTCACGTAGTGGTTATGTGCTGGAGTTTTAAAAATAAATGCTGTAATGTTTTAGCTGCCAGGTGCATTCCCTTGTACTGAGAGTGATTTACACGTTTTCTCAGGTGAGTAAATCAACTGGAGTTAAAGATGTCCGCCCCTGCTCTACCCCTCAACAACACTGGGCCTGGCTACACCGTCGTGACCCATGTATTTCCGCCAGAAACAACAACTCAACCCAGACAGAACACCCCCAGTAACAGCCCCCTGCAGTGGTTCCTCAGAGGAGAACCCAAAGCTTTAGGGGTAAGAGGGGCAACTTCACCTGTTTGTAATTTTCTGATTAACAGACCATACTTTTAAAATAAATATTAAGATCACTGCAGTGGTTTGGTCTTTGGTCTTGACTGTGTAAATAGAACCTCATATCTCATATTATGTCATGCTTGGAAATATTTTAAACTATAAATAACCCAGCTGCCCCTGCCATCACACAGCAGAGGGGTAAAGCAACTGAATTAATTGGCCTTGAGTGCATTGATTAAAAGTAGAAACACAGAGAAAAAACATGTAGCTTCACAACACAGCGACTTTTCGTGTTTTCAGCTATTCATGTTTACATTAAGCAATTTTTGCAAAACATATATTTCCCCATACTGAATCAAATCTAATCTCTACCCGTTTTCTCCACAGACTTTCCAAATAGTGACTGGTTTGATCATACTCTTATTAGGAATCGTACTATCAATCCACTCTTCGTTCTCTTCAACAGTCATAACTGGGATGTTCGTCTGGGCTTCTGTGCTGGTGAGACTTTTACATTCTATCCAAACAGAGACCTACTTATACATATTTTCCAGTTTTTTATTACAGTCCGCTCATGTTTCTTCTCTTCCTCAGTATGTCACCGCTGGTGCTGTGTCTGTTTCAGCAAGCAAGAATTTTAAGAAGGGACTGGTACGTAATACACACAAGTGCTATTATTGTTTTCTTTCTGGGTATTCCCCCAGAACACTAGATAGAACTCCCCCAATCACACAGCGCCACCTACACTCCAAGACAAGCCAGGGATCACCTCTATAAATATAAATATAACTGGACAGCTCAGCAGGTTAGGATGTACTTCATCAGCCAACACACACCAGCACTGGTTCTCACTGTTGTTGTGAGGTGAGAAGGAGACGTGGGGGAATCTATGGCCAAGAGAGGCCAAGAAAACACACTCTTGCTCTCTTGGTCTTACAATATCCCCATCCCAGTCTTGGATGTCTGAGGCGAACACCTAGTACTCAGCCAGTGATCTGCTGATGATAGGGGATAAGACGTACAAGACTAAAGTGTAACACTTTTTTTATTTTATCATTGTCTTACACTCAGTGGTTCTCAACCTCTAAACTCCACCAATGTGTCTAATCACAGAATATATGCCCCACTGGTTCTTCCTCTGTTCTGGGGGAAAGGTGAGGGCATAAAGTCTTGTTGAAATCTTGCTTGCTTTACTTAAAATGTGACGCACAATCTGAGCTGGACCACCCTATACACTCACTACGTACACTGTCTCCTCCTGACGTCAAGTTAAGGAGAGGTAGTGTATCATCAGAAGATGAAGAGAAAATATTGTTCAGGAAATGAAAGGAGGGAAAAAAGTCTCCATGAGACTGAGCTGCGAGAACAGCAGTGAGGTAAACCTGGGACTGTTCTCCATGTTGGATTATTATAAAATAATAATCTACGGGCGTAGCCATGGGAATATATTTAGAGGTGACATGGACTGCGCAGAAAATATAAAATAAACTTAAACCAATGTTTTTATACTGTCTAGTACTCGTTTAAACTTCACCACACAGCACCTTAAACATGACGTACTTGATTCCAAGTGTGAAGTTCGACTTTGAAGTTTCAGTTTCACATTAAATGCTGTTGAGATATTCACACAATCACCAGCATATTTGACGTTTTCGTTAAACACCTTAAGCAGTGAAGCAGTTACAGGCGCATGAAAAAAAATTACTGCCACATTTAAGGAGACACAAAGCTGCAAGCTGGAGATTATACAGCTACGTTTGCTTCTTTTTCTTCCATATTAAAGGCTGTGTATTACTTTAATAGTCTAAAGGTGAAAACAGCACGGCAGCAGCTCTCTGCACTTGTGTCAGTAGGTCAAAGAGGCACGACGTATCTACACTTAAACTGTATTTTAGGACTCTAATGATGAGAAGATTGATCACATTGTTTTTCTTTCAGCTGATTGTTTTCTTCTATTTTGTTTTCACATGTACATAATTCTCACTTTGGTTCTCTTTATTTATGCCTTTGGATTTAGACCTTCTGAGCTCCAGGGCTTGTTTTTGATCATTTCTGAACTAATGAAACATTTGGCAAAATACAAAACTTCACTGAGAACAATGCTGACTGACTGTGGCTTATACTGGCTGTTTATTGAGGTTTTTTTCCTGTTTTCTGTTCAGGTGACGGGCTCTCTGGTGATGAATGTGATCAGCACCATCGCAGCAGGAATAGCCATCATTCTGCTGTGTTTGGATATAG
Organism: Hoplias malabaricus; assembly: GCF_029633855.1. Taxonomy (NCBI): domain Eukaryota; kingdom Metazoa; phylum Chordata; class Actinopteri; order Characiformes; family Erythrinidae; genus Hoplias; species Hoplias malabaricus. The sequence continues at coordinate 77,356,979 of NC_089802.1, read as the reverse complement.
CTGTTTTTGGGAATAATGGATGCAGATACAGCTATAGCTGCAGGAGTGAGGTGACTCTCTTTTATTGTTGTCCTGTTTGTATGAGGATCACCTTATGGTGAATAAACTGGTTCAGTCAGGAACTTTAAAGCAGTTTGATTCTTAATCTTGTCTGAGCTACACTTCATGGTAACAATGTAGAAGTAATAAATGACCACTTTTATAAAGACAGTTTTTTGCTGGTAGAATGTGAGTGCTTGTTCCTGTAAGAGGTTGAATGATGAAACAATGATGTCTTTCAGGGACTGGCTGATGGGATCAAAGGAGTTCTGTTGGTTTTCACTATCGTTCAGTTCATCGTGTGCATCTGCATATCTGTGTTTGCCTGTAAATCCAGCAGTAGCAACGAACCAGTGGTAATAACACACACACACTGGACACTGTATTGGAAACCCAAGCCTCATACTTACACACTGGCCACTTTATTAGGAGCCTCTACTTCACACTTCCAAACAAAGGAACAACATAGAAAATAATAATAAAAAACTAAGAAAAAACACTGAAAGAGAATGTGTTCATACCTTTGATTGGTACTGTACATTCACAACATGTGGGAAATGGCTCAAAACAAAGGAAACCCTCAGAGAGGTGTGTCCAAACATTTGACATGTACTGTAACTCTCACACTACATATTTAACACAATGCATTTACACAATCCTAACCCTACATCATAGTGATAGTAGCAGTATGTGTATTTCCCACTTTAGAGGTCCAAAAATGAGACATTGCTCCAGGTTGGCAGATGTGTGTATTACACATTTTACACCTGAAATAACGATGTCTTTGAGCAGAGCCCTGTATTGTTCATGAAGACGGTTCACATGTGTTTGGTTTCTCCTGCAGTATTCATCACATTCTCTGTTTGTTTGTAGGTGAATGTGACTGTGGTTGCAAACCCTGGAGGATACAACTCAGTGGTCAATCCTTTACCCCAACAACCTGCCCCCAGCAACCAACAGGTCAGAGAAACCTATTTTTATTTATTTATTTATATATTTATTTATTTGACATTGACTGTACAGCAACATTGGAACTGTAACATACAATTATTCATGAAAACCAGGTGCTCTGTATACAGTGTTTGTAGCAGAAATCTAATTTAAAACCTTTGTTCATATAAATGTTTTTTTTTGTTTGTTTGTTTGTTTGGCCTTGTTTGATTAAAAAGGGAGGGATGGAGAAGGAAGAGGAAAGAAGGGGAAGAAAGGGAGAGAAAACAATTATATATGAGAGCAATATTTTTTTTTAACCATAATTTAATACTTCTACTAAAAACAGTTAAATTGGACTGTGTTTTCATCTCAATGGGTAAACAGTTCCAAAGTGTTTCTCCTTTTGAACTGATTGTCCAACAAAGGTTTTGCACAACACAATAGGACAATTACCATCTGTTGAAGCCCGTGTACTAACTCTACTAGTGCACTCTTATAACAAACTCATTAAGCAAAAGCAAGTGTCCCCTACAGGGGTCACTGTGGATACAAAATCATTTTAAGACACTGCTGCCAACTAAGAGAAATAAATGAGACAGATACAGATTAATAGCAGTGGAGCAGTGTTTATTATAAGGGAAAAAACAGAATAAACAATTCAGGGTCGGTAAATACAACAAGGTCAAATCAGGAGAACAGAGAGAGAAAACAAACCCAAAGAGCTAATCCAGAAATAGCACAACCTGACAGAACACCGGGTTATAGTGCCTCTCTCTTTGTTGTAATTTGTAATACACATAAAATATTTGTTTAATATATTCCGTGTCAATATTCCATGGTGGTTGACGAGCTAATTAGTTTGTGAACCACTGCGGATACAGAATGACACGGCTTTAGTAACTTAAACGCCATAACTGAAGCAGCCATGATTTATTGTGATCGACTTGCATGGTCTTGGAGATCTACCTTATTTTTACAGTGTGCTACTTTAATATTCAGTCATTGTGGACAAATTTGTTCAACTGTACATGTGCACATCATTTATAATCCCCACAAACAGCATGAGTTAAAGTGGGATCCATCACTCTCTCTCTTTTTCTCTTCTTAAAAATCCCTCCCTTGATCCTTGGATATGTTGAATTTTTGATGAATCTACTTTGATTTCAGAGTATTAATTTAGATATACTGAGTTACTACCGATTAAAAGCTGTAAAATTACATTAAAGTGTATCACATTATATTTAAAGACATTTCCACCAACTGAGCTGCAAGTAGCTTACACAGATTTCCTAATGTGTGTGTGTGTGTGTGTGTGTTTGTGTGTGTGTGTTTTGCAGTGGATGTACACAGCGAGTGCTGTCTCCTCCAGCAGTCCTCCAATGGAGAATCCTCCGATGTACAGTCCTGCAATGGAGAATCCTCCGATGTACAGTCCTCCAGAGTACAGTGAGGTCAAAGTCCAACAGGGAAACAGCGAGTAAAATAAATCAGTACCACTTTACTGTAGATCACTGTTAATAAGGCTACATTAGATTAAGAATTTGAAGGGAATTCCAGACACTTTTTATAATTTTAGTTCAACTCAGTGTTCAAGTATATACTTAAACGTATTTCTTTGTAGATTTTATAGATATTTACACATCCGATGTAAATACTGTGTAATCATAAGACAAATGTTGCCCAATACCCAAACACCAAAGCACTAACTGACCCAGGGTCTGTTGGGTTAATGTGGTGTGATGTAGCTATATCACACCATAGCACTGTATACATTTCATTTAAAGCTCTGTTCTTCTTTTGTTTTTCAGTGGTTTTTCTTTCTCTGATCGTCCAGCCAATGTTTTATCGTGATGTGTGTGACATCACTGTTTCATTAAATTTAAGATCTTATTTTTTTAAATTCCAAAATTTATATAAAGTTTTAACAGCTGTGGTGATTTTGCTGACTTTTCTGATGCAATATATTTTTCTAAATAAATACATGTATCATATTAAGGTTTTTACCCATTTTCATATTTTCAGTCATTTGTATAATCTGCGTACTCTATTAAAGTTTAATGTATTTAAGTCATAAAATAAGAAAAAAAAATGTTGTTCACTGATGATGAATTGGGCTAATTTACCCCAACTTTGATCTTGTGATCGTCCGTGACTAACACTTCAGAACTCAAAGAAGGCAACTCAAAACAAAGTGGAGGAAATGTGAATTTCACAATTTTTACATGCAATTAATTCTCCAGCAATAGAACCAAAACGTGAAGAATGTGATGAATGTGAGTTTGAAAGTTGGGTGTGTAAGTCAAGAGATTATCAGTGTAAGTTATGAAAAACTTGCCTAACATCTCAGAGGATATCATTAATCAGTGTTTGAGACACTGAAGGGGCATTTCTCAAACTGAACGGCATGACCAACTGTGTCCCTATAATTGCATTACATTTTTATATATAATATAAAAAAAAAGCTGGTAAAGTGAGGTAAACCTGTGACTATTCTTCTCCAGGTTGTATTACTAAAAAAATATAATCTATGGACATAGCCATGGGAATGTATTTAGAGGTGGCATGATCCGTGAAGCTGCTCTCCACAACCTTAAAAGCCTTGCAGCGCCACAGTATCTTGAACCAAACCGAAGCAGAAAAGTGAAAATGAACATATACAGATGTTTCTATATGGTCTAGTACTCGTTTAAACTTCCCCAAACACACCAGCACACTCTAAACGTTCCTTACTATTCATGAAGTAGCTATTTCCAATTGAGAAGCTGATTTCCTCAAAGAAAAAACAATGTTAATAATTTTACCCTGCAATTAGTTTACACTGATTGACATTGTGCACATTTTTTAATCAGTTTAGCATGCATATCATCATAATATAACCCCAAATACACAGTTTTAGGAAGATTCTGGCTTACGAATTCTGATTGATCTTTAGACATGTGGGCCAATTCTGGCATGAATGTTTGTTCAGTTAGAAGAAGTACACATTCACGACTGTAATTTGAAATGCATCACCTGTTTCCACCTTGTCAGTGTTTTTTAGGGAAAGTACAGTGCACCTTTTAGGGAAGGGTGTCTTTAATCATGTCCACGTCATATACTATATACTACTATGCTTCGTCTTTATTTCTTTTTTTGAGACGACTGCATGTATGATGACAAGTCAACATTTTTTGTTTATTGTATTTGGACATGCTACTAAAATACTCATGACAAAGTTGGTACATATTCATGTATTTCTGAATATAATGTTTTACTAAATACTAGACTATTATCTATTAGATTATTAAATACTAAACTATTAACATGTGCCAATAAGTTTGGCCACAACTGTATGAGCTAGATCTCGACCATACCTTATAAATATATGCTCACTTTACAGTGGTTGGGCCATGTATGAAATACAGCTAAGTCTTACTAATTTGACTGAACTTTATCTGAATAGCTGTTTAAACCTTTCTTTCTGACCCCTTTTTCTTGATTTCTATTTGATGTGAGACCTGGTAGTCATGTAGACCCATATGCTAATCAGCTCTGCAAATATATCTAGTAAAACCTTAAGCTGCAGGTTAGCCAACAATCAAGAAAACCAGGTAGATAATTTAGTTTTTCAATTATTTCAGACCAGGTTAGACTGAATCCTACTACATTGGCAGATCACCCTTAAAACACTGCTATATCACATTCCTAAGCCATAATCCATATTCTTATTTGTGTGAACACAACCAAAAACCAACATACCTTGATGACATGCCCTTTCTTGTAAGAATATTTCGAAAGCGTAGGAACAAGGCGAAGTGCATTCCTGATGACTGGGTTAAACAGGGTTTTTCCTTACAAACCAGGGACAGAAATGACAGGAGGGAGGGGTGGTGTTAAAAAAATGTATTTAAGTATGGTTTCCCAAAAGATGTCAAAAAGCTATACACGTTTCACATGGATATCACTGTTACATTGTTACCATATTTCACTTTTACTGTTTACTGCTAACTCATTTTGTTAACGTTACACAATAAATCATCTCAAAACTACAAACTAATTAAGGTTTGATTTTGTCTGCCAACACTAAACATAAAACATGCAGAATTACATTAAAGGGAATTTCCACTGATTTTTATTTTTGCATAATTACATTGTAGTGATATAAAGTAATGTTAAGCCACTGAAGTGGTCTGATATTAAATACATTTTTTCAATTAATATAAAAATAAATTTAGGCCAAAACTATTGTAAAGCAATGTCTCATACATTAGCTTTATGTCAGAATGCTACTAACTCCATACAACATATTTCGTTTTACTCCCAGCAAAACAGCAGTTATCTAGAAAGAAATAAAAGTAGAACATTACTTTTAGTTGATGCTGAGCATTAAAACATGGCATGAGCAGCATCTCAGAGCAAACTTCTGTGCAGTATCCTGTGTTTCAGTAACTGAAACTGAGGTTTCCAGGTGGAACTGGCGCTCAAATTCAAACAAATGATCCTCGGGCATTCATTGGCTGAACTGTGAGTGAATGAACGTGACGTTTCCAGGAGGAACTGTCACTCAAATTCAAACAAATGATTCTCGGGCAGGCATTCTTTGGCTGAACTGTGAGTAAATGAATGTGACGTTTCCAGGAGGAACTGTCGCTCAAATTCAAACAAGTGATTCTCAAGCATTCATTGGCTGAACTGTCTGTGACTCAGTCCAGGCAACCAATTTCCATAATTCAATAAAATAACTGAGCTAATTTAGCAATTTACCACCTATTTCAAAGAAAAGGGTAACACATTACTGAAAAGTTTGACATTATTAAATTATATGATTTTTCTAAACCTACACATTTGAATGAATATATGCAAGGTTTTTTTTTTTTATTAACATTGTATTCCCAGTGGGTATTTATTTGTGTGCATATAAACATCCAGCGCACTGCTATAAAATAAATAAATAAATAAAAATGTTATTTTCAACATAGATATTAAAATCCTGTCCCTTTTGGATTGTTAGATTAACATCTTGAAGTTGTGGAGCATTCTTTCTTTGGGCAGCTGATGAAGTAAAGATGGTGGGTGACTTGTTAGACTTGTTGACTTGTTGACAGCCCAGACCCTGTTTACATTAAAGGACAAAAAGGAGTATAAAACAGCAGAAATAAGCTGTTCATTACGACCTAATCACATAGCATTCTGAAGCTATTTTTAGGTTCAAATCCTGATGTGACATGTTAACCATTTTGCTTCATTTCAGTTTGTGACAGATGTCACCATGGGCATACTCTTATTGGGAACTTTTTGTCACTACTGTCCTGTAAGACCAAAATAATTCATTTACTAAATAGGGGATTTAGCCCCATAAATGCTTCACACTGAAGGGATTTACACATTCCTGAGGGGCACCTGTTGACAAAACAAAAGTAATTAAACCTAATCAACTGACCTTAAAGAGTTACAGTTTAGTCACACTGAAGAATAAATATAACTAGAGGTCTGCATTTCCAGGAGGAAACGCTGGATGTTGCGCCGCTGAAACTCCTGTCCTCCGATCCGCGTCATTCCCGCTCCAAAGAAGGCCGTCGATAAGGTAAACGCAGGGGTCCCTAGGCGACACTATGGTGAAGGAGTTGACTGCTAAGCTGTTGGTAGTGGGATTTTAAGAGAGCACTATCCCACAGCAGTTGACTCTATGGAGCTCCGTAGGCCGTGAATGGAAAACAATACATTTTGAATTCCACCTTAGGAAACCCACAATTGTATTGAGACGTCCAACTTTAAAAATGACCACTGTAAATAAAGGTTAAAATGTTGAAAAGACAGCCTGTATATTTTGAAGGCGTTTTTTTTTTTTAAAAATCCACCTTAAGAAACCCTGGATAATTAAGATGTCCACCTTAAAAATGACCTGTAAAATCTTAGAGACTGCCTATGTATTTTTGTGTCCTTCACATCTCTCCCCCTCCCCCTCCCCCCTCTCTCTTTCTCACACGCACGCTCACAGAACACAACTGACAGACTCGCGATTCAATGAATTTCGATCGGGGGTGGACCCTCCAAAATACCTCCCGTAACTCGAAAATTTTCCAGGTCCAAAAATGAACGAAACATACCATGGCGACAAGGAAAGTCTGACGCTCGAGGTGGTGTAAACATTTTTGCACTTTGAGTGAGAATTGATGGTGTAATGATGAGTTAAAAACAGGCAAAATCTTGAAAATCTGACTGCCGACTCGCTCTTAAAATACATTGAGCTCTATGGGAGCTGAAACCCACCCAACTGTCGGACAAAAATTCATAACTCAAAAACAATATTCTCAAACTTACAAGTGTGAGAAAAGGGACATTTCTCTACCATTTAAAATTGAAATGAAGTCTGTAGCTGAAAGTGCAAGGAAGTTATGATGAAATGTTCGGCAGAAAATTAAAAAAAATTCAAAATGAAAAAAAAATAATTTCAATGCATTCCTATGGGAGCGTACCCACCCTCTGAAGAAATGCTTATAGCTCAGAAAGATTTTCCCAAATAAATTAACTGTATATACCGCTGCGACAATGAGACTCTGGGGATCGATCTGGTATAAAAAATCTGCAGATTGAGTGTGAATTGAGCGTGTTATGATTAGTTAAAACAGGAGAAAAATATAGAAAGCACACTCTGAGCCTCTCTAAAAATACATTGAACTTTATGGGAGCTGAAACCCTCCCTAGTGCCGAACAAAAATTCATAACTCAAAAACCATATTTTCAATAATGTTCAAACTTACAGGTGCTAGAAAGGGCAAGTTTCTCTACAAATTAAATCTACCATTTATCTATAAGGAAGTTATGGCGAATTGTTCGGCTGAAAAGTGAAAAAATGGTTTTCGGGCAGAGAATCTAGAGTGCGGTGACATCACCCACTCTAACTGCCACCCATTGAAATGAAAGGAGGGATTTTGAAGGAGGGATAGAAAGAGAAGGATAAGTGCAAGAGGTCCGAAAATTGAAGTGACGGGTCCTGGTGCACCCGGGTCCGACCGTCTGAAGCGAGCGAACGAGTGCAGGTATTGGAAAGTTGTATACAAGCCCACATCGTCGCTATAAGATGCACAATTTCCAGGTGGAACGTAGTCGATAGCTCGAAAACTGCTGGTCGAGTTAAGCAGACAAGGAAACGCGGAATAATAAGAATACTAAAAAATAGAAGAACAATATATTGTGCCTGCTGCTTTAACATAATTGTTCTGCTTCTGTTTTTATACTTTAATTGTTTTTATTTCTCACTATATTTTTTCATTAAGTGTATTTAATTTGCACGACATCAAATACTTACTACATATAAATACACATAAATGTCAGTGAATCTTTGTGTAATTACGTTTGAGAATACTGATTTTGAGTTATGAATTTTTGTTCGACACTTGGGTGGGTTTCAGCTCCCATAGAGCTCAATGTATTTTAAGAGCAGGTCGGCACACAGATTTTCAAAATTTTGCCTGTATTTAACTCGTCATTACACCATCAATTCTCGCTCAAAGTGCAAAACTTTACACCATCTCGAGCGCCAGACTTCCCTTGTCGCTACGATAATTTTCGTTCATTTTTGGACCTGGACAAGTTTTCGAGCTACGGGAGTTTTTTTGGAGGGTCCCCCCCTGGTTGAAATTCATTGAATCCTGTGTCTGTCAGTTGTGTTCTGTGAGCGTGCGTGTGAGAAAGAGAGTGGGGGGGGGAGAGGTGTGAAGGACACAGAAACACATAGGCAACCTCTAACCTTTAAATGCCATTTTTAAGGGGGACATTTTAATTATCCAGGGTTTCTTAAGGTGGATTTTTTTTTTAGAATACCATCCATCCATCCATTATCTGTAACCGCTTATCCAATTTAGGGTCGCGGGGGGTCCAGAGCCTACCTGGAATCATCGGGCGCAAGGCGGGAATACACCCTGGAGGGGACGCCAGTCCTTCACAGGGCAACACAGACACACACACATTCACTCACACACTCACACCTACGGACACTTTCGAGTCGCCAATCCACCTGCAACGTGTGTTTTTGGACTGTGGGAGGAAACCGGAGCACCCGGAGGAAACCCACGCGGACACGGGGAGAACACACCAACTCCTCACAGACAGTCACCCAGAGCTGGAATCGAACCCACAAGGCCCCTGGAGCTGTGTGACTGCGACACTACCTGCTGCACCACCGTGCCGCCCTTTTAGAATACCTCATTCACAATATACTGACTATCTTTTCAACATTTTAAGCTTTATTTACAGTGATCATTTTTAAAGGTGGACGTCTCAATACAATTGTTGTTTTACCTCTAACTAATTTACTACGTGCCTCTTGTGAATTCGTTTGGTCTAATGACTGCCAACATGCTTTTGAATCTGTGAAAACATTGCTCTGTAATGCTCCTGTGCTCTCTGCTCCAGATTTTACACGACCATTCAAGCTGCATGTGGATGCTAGTGCAACTGGTGCTGGTGCTGTCCTTCTGCAAGAGGATTTAAGTGGTATCGACCATCCAGTGTGCTATTATTCCAAAAAGTTTTTAAAACATCAGCTTAACTACAGCACTATAGAAAAGGAGGCATTGGCATTGTTGTTGGCGTTACAAAATTTTGAGGTCTATGTTGGATCTAATTCATGGCCACTTGTTGTGTACACTGATAATAATCCGTTGATTTTTCTCTCTCGAATGAAAAACTCAAATCAACGAGTTATGAGGTGGGCACTTATTGTTCAGGAATTCAATCTGGAGATTTGTTATAAAAAAGGGTCAGAGAATGTATTAGCTGATGCTCTTTCTCATGTTTAAAATTTTAAAATAACATGGTATGTTAAAGTTTGGTGGTGGGGGTGTTACGTCCCGTGTTATTTTGGAGTGTTTGTTTTTCTTTCTCATTGTTGGAGATTTTAGGTGAATGGAGGCAACCACGAGTTTGTCCAATCACTACACAGAATTGCTTGCCGACAGAATTTTCTATTGTTTATGGGTTTATTCAGTAAAAAATATAATTCAGTGAAATAACTGTGCTAATTTTGCAATTTATCACCTATTTTAAAGAAAAGAGCCCACCGAGTGGCGTCACTACACAGTGAAACATGAGAAATAAAACCACAGTAAATGGCGTTAGGGAAGAGGAGTTGACTCCCCAAAATATCTATTGTAATGAATTCAAAATTCTAATACAAATGAAGATCCCGTCACGACAGCTCCATTAATTCATCTTAACATTTATAAGGCAGCCTGAATATGAATTTTGTAGTCTGTCATAAAGTAACCCAAACAAAGAGTACATTAAATAAGTTATTTATAAGAGTAATTAACTTAAACTCTTTGGATCAACCCTCAGATGCCATTGTGCAGACACAGACTTGCTGTCCTCAGTTTTGTCTCTTCAAAAAGGTTTTAACTGACTATTTGAAAGGCACCATTTCATATGTGATGCTGTAGATTTGTCTTTGATTGAGATAATATTGACACAAAATTATTTACTAACAAAGACATTTGACCTTTGATACAGTATAGTATTTTGGGACAAGAACATTGCATAGGGACGGAAGTGGGTGGGTGAGATACAGACATAGATTTGATGATTTATTTAAGAGACATTGATTGTTAATGATGCTTAAAGTCTAAAATATAGCTAGCCTTGTATACTGCAGTGATATTAACAGTTAAAGTTCATGGTGGCCATTGTTTTACAGAGCTGCAAGCACTTGAGGACCTTCACTCATACTGTTTTCTTTTGTTAAGAGTAAAAATAACAGAAGAATTAGGATCTATATTAGAGAGGGTATGCATGTTTTGTTGGTTAATGCCAGTTTTGCTGCTATTCATTTGTCAACTGAATCTTTTTTTATTTAATTTTATTTATTTATTTTTTGGGCTTCTGTCCCACCACCTTTTGCCCTTGAACCTTGAAGGAAAAATGGTTGAATTGGTGACTGTCTGTGTTGGTGTGTTCTCCCTGTGTCTGCATGGGTTTCTTCTGGGTGCTCCGGTTTCCTCCCACAGTCCAAAAACACACACTAGTAGGAGGATTTGTGACTCAAAAAAGTGTTGGTTTGAGTGAATGTGTGTCATCCTGTGAAGGACTGGTGCCCCCTCCAGGGCGTGTTCTCGCCTTGCACCCAATGATTCCGGTTAAGCTCTGGACTCACTGCCACCCTGAACTAGATAAGGGGTTACAGACGATGAAGGAATGTAGATGGTTAATTAGATCAGAAATATTATTGAATGAACCATTAAATACTTGTTTTCAGACTTTCCCAAGTCATTGTGATTGTGTTTTGTGTGATTTGTGATATGATACGGACAATAATAATTTGGTAACATTTATCAAATGAAAATTATCATAATTTACATCATAAATGTCAGTAATATAACTTGATATAAACTAAAATATCAAATAGAATATAATAAAATCCCAAAAACATTTAAGGTTAGAATTAAGTGAATCGTAGAGGCGTGAACGGTCCAGACGGGTTTATTCCAGTAAGCGTAGTCAGGGAAAGCGTGGGTCACACCGGGGAGGCAGAGTCCAGAGATTATCCGAGGGGCTAGGCGAGAGACGGGTCCTGAGGGGAAAAACAGAGTTCGAAACACCAGAAGGCAGGGAAGACAAATTGACAGTTTAGTTAATCTCATGATAGGGGCAATACTTCGCAAGGAAGAGAGAGGAGAGAGGGAACTTAAAGGCTGCAAACGGGGTGTGGTTGATGAGGTGCAGGTGTAACTAATTAATACTCAGGAGAGTTGGAGCTCAAGTGGTTCGTAACAGTACCCTCGTCCTGATGGGCGGCTCCAGACGCCCTGGAATGCCCTCCCCTTGGTCTACCTCGCCTTCTAGGAGCTGGACGGTCTGGGTGATCTGCATGAAAGTTGTCGATGAGTGCAGGGTCCAGGATATCCCCAGCAGGTACCCAGCATTGCTCCTCTGGGCCATAACCCTCCCAGTCCACAAGGTATTGGAGGTGTCCACTTTGTCTGTGGGAGTCCAGTAATGTCCGCACTATGTATGCGGAGACCGGTTCCAGCTGCAGAAACAGGACAGTAGAAAACAGGTTTCAATAAGGAGACATGGAAGGTAGGATTCATTTTATATTGGGGTGGTAGTTGTAGCCAGTAGGACACCGGGTTGACCTGTCAAAGTACCTTGAAAGGGCCAATGTACAGAGTTTCTTACAAGGTAGTCTGAGATTCATGTGGCGTGTGGATAAACAGACCCGCTGACCGGGGTGGAGTACCAGGGTGGGATTACGGCGACGGTTGGCATAGTCCTGCCGAGTTCGGAATGCTTGTCTTAGGTGGACATGGGCCTTCTCCCATGTCCTGCCACTATTGCGAAACCACTCGTCCAGTGCTGGGATGTCCGTGGGTGTATTATCCCATGGGAACAAGGCTGGTTGGTAACCATATACACACTGGAAAGGAGTAAGGTTAGTTGCTGTGTGAGTGAGTGAATTTCTAGCATATTCTGCCCATGGGAGGTATTTACTCCAGTCACTCTGGGAAGTGCAATATTGGCGGAGAAAGCGGCTTACTTCTTGGTTCATGTGCTCGACTTCTCCATTACATTGTGGGTGATGTCCTGAGAACAACAGATTGTTATCCCTAATTCCTTACAAAACTGTTGCCACACTCGAGATGTAAACTGTGAGCCCCGGTCTGATAGTATTTCTTCAGGCAGACCAAAGATTCTGAAAACTAAGGAAAATATGGCCTCAGCTGTTTCTGTAGATGAGGGAAAGGGATTAGACGGCACATTTTTGAGAAACGGTCAGTGACTACCATGATAATTGTATTACCTTCAGACTCTGGAAGATCTGTGATGAAGTCCATAGCGAGATGTGTCCAGGGTTGACCAGGAATTGGTAATGGGTAAAGCTCTCCTACCGGTAGGGATCGGGGGGTGTGAGATTGGGCGCAAACAGGGCAGGCTAAAATGTAGTGCCGAATATCATCTCTCATGAACTTCCACCAAAACTTCCTAGTGATTAGTTGTGTGGTCTGAGTAACACCTGGGTGACCTGTGCCCAAAGCTGTATGTGCCCATTGCATCATGTTGCCCCGTAGCATGGCAGGAAGGTATTGTTTACCTTGAGGACAGTCTGGAGGGCTGGGGTCTTCTCATAGAGCTTCCTCGATCTCCTCTTGAAAACCCCATCTAATAGGGGCTAAGAAACACCTGGCTGGTAGGATGGTAGCCGGTTCAGGGTTGGGAACTCCCTTGTCATAAATGCGGGAAAGATTCTTCAGATTCTTAGAGCCTGGACGAAAAGATACTGAGGAATTAAAGCATGCAAAAAATAGGGCCCACCTGACTTGTCGGGGTTTCAACCTTTTTGCCGCTTTCAGATACTCCAGATTCTTATGGTCTGTGTAAACAATGAATGGATGTTGGGCTCCCTCTAGCCAATGTCTCCATTGTTCCAAAGCCAATTTTATGGCTAGGAGTTCTCGGTCACCAACATCATAGTTTATCTCTGCAGGCAGTAGTTTCTTAGAAAAGAAAGCAAAGGAATGTAACTTAGGGGGGTTACCTGACTGTTGTAAGAGGATGGCTCCTGTGCCCACCTCAGAAGCATTCACTTCCAGCATGAATGGTAGGTCGGGATCGGGTTGGTGGAGAACAGGGGCAGAGGAGAATGCCTTCTTCAGATGCTCAAATGCTATGTCAGCGCTAGATGTCCAGGTAAGTTTCTGTTTGGAATGTTGCTTGAGTAGATCTGAGAGGGGAGCAGCTAAGGATCCAAAGTTACAAATAAACCGCCTATAGAAATTAGCGAAGCCCAAAAATCATTGTAACTCCTTCTTAGTGGTAGGTATAGGCCAGGAGGTAATAGTGGATACCTTGTCAGTGTTCATAGCTATATAACCTGGAGTTATGGTGTATCCCAGGAAGGTTATGATATTTTTGTGAAACGCACATTTTTCTGCCTTAACATACAGGTGGTGTTCGCGTAACTAGGAGAGAACTGCTTTCACATGTTCGATATGTTCTGGGACGGAATGAGAATAGATTAAAATATCATCAATGTAAGCCAGGACGCTCCTCCCAATCATGTCACGAAAGATCTCATCCATGAAGGCCTGAAAAACAGAAGGACTATTAGTTAAACCATAGGGGATAACCAAGTACTCATAGTGCCCCTTGGAGGTAATAAAGGCAGTTTTCCATTCAGCTCGAATCCAAATGAGATTGTATGCACTCCTTAAATCAAGTTTAGTAAAAATAGTTGCTCCTTTTAACTCTTCATGAGAGACAGACATGAGAGGAAGTGGGTAGGCAAAATTCACTGTGATGTCATTTAAGGCCCTGTAGTCAATACATGGTCAGAGACCGCCATCCTTTTTTTCAACAAAAAAAAAACCTGCTGCTACAGGAGAAGTAGAAGGCCGTATGAAACCATGGTGTAACGCTTCTTCCACATATTTCTCCATAGCACTTTCTTCAGGACGGGATAAGGGTTAGGCTTTAGCATGTCAGGGTAAAGGCGCCCCTGGTAGAAGGTTAACCCTTGTGCGATCTTAACATTCTGTTTACTCCCCTTTTCCTATGGGTCAAAAATGACCCGCCCTACCAAAGCTTATTACACAATACAAGAAGATCACCAGTGAAAAAGATTACACTGTCACAACAGTTTTCTTTTACACAGTAGAGGTTTATTATTGTTATAATATAAATGTGAAGTTATTACTTCTGAATTAATTATATTGAAAGGGAAAAGACAGTCAACAATCTGTTTTTTAGGAAGTGAATTATAAAAATATTTCTCTCATAACACTAACAAAACAGCAAAATGTTGCTTGATTTTGTGAACAATATTCAACATAAACTCTATTTAGCACATGTAGGACAGTAAGTGCGAACATGAGAATGGGCTTTGCAGATGTATTTCTCACATGTGCAGCACACAGCTTTTGTCTTGCAGTCCTTCATCCAGGGGCAGAACTGGCACCTTTTTCTTTTGAGTGACCCAGCTGCAGACTCAGGTGGATCAGGACAAGATGCAACTCCCTGAACAGCTTCCACAATGGCTGCAGAGGCTTCTGTGCGGGGCAGGCGCTCCCTTCTCTCAATACACAGGGTAACAAGAGCCTTTCCCAACTGCTCAAGGAACATCCTTCTCTTGTTTTTCTTCCCTGACATCCAGGTTGTGTTGATCTCCTGCCATCAAAAGCCCTATGTAGCCACGCAGGTGTGATGAACAGGAGAAAGGTGGATAAAATGTCCTGGACATGGGCAGCCGAATACCTTGTTGGCCCTGGAGTCATCCTTATGATGTTTGATGCTGCTGTTCTTCCCTGGTTGCTGTCTGAATTTGATGAGGACCATGCAATTTTGCTGTTCTTTGACAAAAAAGTCTCTCTGTCAGCATGAGGGATTTCCTCTTCTTCTTCATCTGAAGATGCATCATCCTCTGGGATGCATTCCTCCCCATCTTCCTCTTCAGATACATCTTCATCCTCTTGTTCCTCCAGAGCTCCTGAAAATATCTCATCCAGGACCTGTTGGGCACTGAAATGTCTATTCATGGCTTCAGCAAGCAACCAACTGGGGTACTTTGATTCAGGGTCCCATCAAAGAAACTCCGACCTAAGAACTGATCATGTGTTATTAGACCGGAGTTTCTTTTATGTGTGTGTGTGTGTGTGTGTGTATTAGAGATTTTGTGCGTGGCCTTTGAACTTTTTTCTGGTGTTTAAATGCTTTTATAATTCACTGGTCAAAAATGACCCATAAGACAATCTTTGTACCCTAGTGGTGTACAGCTCACATGGAAACATAAACAAAAACAAAGTATCATTTTTTCTAATGAAGGGGTCTCTTTAGGAAAAGTCATAAAATTTCAAGTTGGAAAAAGATAGTTTAAGGTATTTTTTTCTACAGCTAAACATGGTAGTGGGTCACTTTTGACCCACAGACAACACAAGGGTTAAGACTGTTTTGGCCTGCGATGAACGGCGGGGGACGGTTCTTGAGTTATGAAGGTTTGTTCAACACTAGGAGGGTTTTGGCTTCCATAGAGTTCAATGTATTTTCAGAAAGCAGAATTTTACACATTTCTCCTGTATTCATTTTATCATTACTCCATCAATTCTCACTCAAACTTAAAAATATTTTACACCAACTCGATCACCTGACTGTCCTTGTCGCTATGGTATATTTCGTTCAATTTTGAACCCAGGAAAGTTTCCGAGCTACGGGTGACTTTTTGGAGCCCCTGCCCCCCCCCCCAGTCCGCATTCATTGAATCGTGAGTCTGTCAGTTGTGTTCTGTAAGTGTGCATGTGTGTGAGAGAGAGAGAGAGAGAGGGGGGAGGTGGAGGGGGCAGAGACTGAGGGGGAGAGGTGTGAGGGACACAGAAATACATAGGCAGTCTCTAACACTTTGAAAGTCATTTTTAAGGTGGACATCTTAATTGTCCAGGGTTTCTTAAGGTGGAATATTTTAGAATACCGCCTTCAAAATATACAGGCTGTCTTTTCTACATTTATCCTTTATTTACAGTGGTCATTTTTACATGTGGACATCTCAATACAATTGTGGGTTTCTTAAGGTGGAATTGTTTTATAATGTGGAATTCAAAATGTATAATTTTCCATTCACTGCCTACGGAGCTCCATAGAGTCCAATGTAAACTGCTGTGGGAGACTGCTCTCTTAACATCCCACTACCACAGCTTAGCAGTCAACACCTTCACCATATCGTCGCATAGGGACCCACACGTTTAGGGGAGCTTTTCTGGAGCCCCCCCCCGGTCAAAATTCATTGAATCGTGAGTCTGTCAGTTGTGTTGACAGTTGTGTGAGTCTGTGAGCGTGCCTGTGAGAAAGAGAGAGGGGGTGGGGAGGGGGAAAGGTGTGAAGGACACAGAAATACATAGGCAGTCTCTAAGTCTTTACAGGTCATTTTTAAGGTGGACATCTTAATAATCCAGGGTTCCTTAAGGTGGATATTTTTTAAAAAACCACCTTCAAATTATACAGGCTGTCTTTTCAACATTTTAACCTTTATTTACAGTGGTCATTTTTAAAGTCGGATGTCTCAATACAATTGTGGGTTTCTTAAGGTGTAATTGGTTTATAAGGTGGAATTCAAAATGTATCGTTTTCCATTCACGGCCTACGGAGCTCCATAGAGTCCAATGTAAACTGCTGTGGGACAGTACTCTCTTAAAATCCCACTACCAACAGCTTAGCAGTCAACTCCTTCACCATAGCGTCACCTAGGGACCTACGCGTTTACCGTATCGACGGCCTCATTTGGAGCAGGAATGACGCAGATCGGGGGACAGGGGTTTCAGCGGCGCAGCATCTCGCGTTTCCTCCTGGAAATGCAGACCTCTAGTTTATATAGCTCTTTGTTTAGGGGGAATTGACAGTGAAACAAAGCTCTGTTTTAATGACTGCATGAGTAGTTGTGTATTTTATTATTAACATATTAACATATTAACGTATTTTACAGCTGGTTTGTTAACAGATGTACTAATTTGTATTGTATTGAATTTGAGAGAGGAAATGAATGCCATTTATTTGATATGGAAATTAACATTGGCTGTTTCCAAACAGCCCATTTATAATAATAAACATAATAATAATAATACAAAGCTGATTTTACTGAAGTATAGCGAGTTCAAATTCTTGCATGTGCTTTTGGCATGATACAAGACAGGATACCTGCCGTTTTTGATGGAGACGTTAGGAGCAAAGAAGGAGGCAGCGAGGAGACTTTTAGAGCTATTGTGGAAGCACAGCTTGGCCGACCTGTCACCAGAGTAATGTATGTTATTGCCTGTTTTTTTATATTTGTGAAAATATACTGGTCTGTGTGCGCTTTGGTAGCTTGAGTTATTGCTCAAAGTGTTTTCATAAGGAAAAAGTCATCCATGTTAGTTTACATTAAATTAGCTGGCAATGATTAACTTTAATCCCAAGCAGCTTTCTTCAGTGAGTTACTTAATTAAACTTTAAACACTGTCGCTAGGGCAGTATTTTATGCTGCTTGTGATAAACGGTAATTTACTGACAGAGCATGTCTGAATGTATATCCCGCATGTTCTCGATGCTCCGTCTGTCATTTTTTGGGACTGTTGTAGGAACTGAAAGCTAGTCCATTTTTAACGTTACTCTTTTCCACTGCTCTCACCGTTTACCGAGCAGCTACTACACAGGACAACTCTGGAACCACACTCTGAAATCATTTTACATGTGGTAAAGAGTATGGCTCCACATTAAGTCGTACAGGATAGAGAGTACTTTCCTTCCAACGTGTAAGGACATTTTAGTCCAAAATTTCTTGAGTTGAGACTATTTCCAACTCTAAAATTAAAACTTCTTTCTTTTGTCATGCAACATGGGGCAGATATTGGGAAATATTCAAAGTTAGTTTCAGAGCGTGATTAAAAATCTCTTCCACCGAGCGGCGTCACTACACTGTGAAATGTAGAAATAAAACCACAGTAAATGGTGTTAGGGAAGAGGAGTCGACTCCCCAAAATATCTATTGTAATGAATTCAAAATCCTGTCATGACAGCTCCATAAAACACAATTAATTCATCTTAACATTTTTAAGGCAGCCTGAATATGAATTTTGTAGTCTGTCATAAAGTAACCCAAACAAAGAGTATATTAGGGTTAATGTTATTAAAGTGCAGCTATAAGCAATATTTTCATATTTATATATATGAAAATAGGGATTAATCTTAGAGGATTTCTCAAGAAATACATTAAAAAACATGTCAAAAATATTTAAAATTACACATATTTTGCCATTACAAAACTATTGTGTTACTAGGCAAAGTAAAGCTGCATGGGCACACAATGTATGGCTAAGAGCATGTTCCTTAAATGTTTTACTAAGGCCAGCTCACCATAAAATAGGCTTAAAACAGAAAAAAAGGTAATTTGGGCTATGTTTATTCATGGTTGTCTTTAGTGTGTGTTGATTTTTTTTGTCCTAATAATGATGTCATTTAAAATTCAAGCACTTTGATAGTTTCTTTCAATATTATTAACTTGATTTTTCTTTCTGATTGAATGCAGCAGGACAGACGCAGTGACGTAACTCGACACATCAGGATCCTGGTTGTTTCCGAGGATGTATCCATGCTTCTTGAAAGAAAGATGTTGCCAGGATGTGGTAGTGGATGTGGTGTGCTACAGCTTGCTCACTGCTTATGGGGCTAATTTTTTATTTTTTCTTTTCTTGCATACCCCCAACACTGTGCTACACAATATTACTATTCATTTTAATTTTGCAAATAACTACCAACCAATTGCGCAAATATTGTTTGGTTGGATTCTCTTTTAACCCACTAAACCTTTAGCCGTTGATTCAACGTTGAAATAACGTACTTGACTGTCGTCTATTCAACGTTTTCTTAAGGTTGAAAATGAAAGTTGAAAAGACATCCAAACACACACGTTGAAAAGACGACTAAAAGTCACATTAAAGACGTCCTTTTAAAGCCGATATTTCAACGCTGAAATCACGTACCTAAATGTCATTCAATCAGCGTTTTTCTAAGGTTGAAAATGAGAGTTGAAAAGACGACTAACAAAGTCACATTAAAGACATCCTTTAAAAGCCGTTATTTCAACATTGAAATCACGTACCTAAATGTCATTCAATAAACACTGAATTAAAGCTGAAAAGACATCCAAACTTTGAAAAGACGAGTAACAGAGTCACATTACAAATGTACTTTCAAAGTACAGTAGGTTCCATTAAGAATGTAATAGTTCAGACTGGATTTTAATGGTGTCTACATCTAATAGTTTTCATCATGTAACCCATTAGCACTTAATGGCTCCTAATAGTTTATCCATTATTTCTTTTAATAGTTTCCATTATGTAACACTTCTATACGTATTTAATTGTACCCGTCAGTTCACAATCCCGGTTGGAAAAAACATTACACCCATAGGTAAAAGCAAAATATTTATAAACATATTGGCAAATTTTTGTAATTAGCCCAAAATATGTGATATGTGAATACATGGCATTGCATACATATATATATATATATATATATATATATATATATATATATATATATGAATATATATTGAATGCAATTTTTGTTTCATTTACATGTGTAATTGAATACAGAATTACATATATATAATGAAAATATAAAATAAATAATATTATTTATTCAATTACACATGTAAATAAAACAAAAATTTGCATACTAAGATAATGAAGTACAGATTTGAACAAAGTACAAAGTATAGAGTGTACAAAAGCTTGTCACTGGGGCTGTACCTCTTTTAGGTACAATACAGTACCTTTCAGTATTCTTTTATGTAGTCATGTTTTTGTATTTGTTAATGTACTTGGAACAATAAGGGGCTAAAATGTATCATTAACATTAGCTTCATATATACCACCCCAGTGACAAATCATTTTGTACCCTGTGGTGACTAAAGTGTACTAGAATTATTAACACAAATATTCATAATGGGCAGCACGGTGGCGCAGCTGTTAGTGTCGCAGTCACACAGCTCCAGGGACCTGGAGGTTATGGGTTTGATACCCGCTCTGGGTGACTGTCTGTGAGGAGTTGGTGTGTTGTCCACGTGGGTTTCCTCATGGTGCTCCGGTTTCTTCCCACAGTCCAAAAACACACGTTGGTAGGTGGATTTGTGACCTTCCATAATCAACAGTGTACGAAACAATTACTTATGTAAAAAGGCAAAATCAAAAATATAGCAATTTTTAAATTAATAAAAATCTACCTGAAGAGGAAATACGCAAAACTGACATTTTAATATATACATTAAATTTTACCTTTTTTTTAATCTGTTTAACCAAATACATTTAATTAATAAAAATATGACAGTGGAAGGAAAATTATTGCTTGTGTTTTTAGTACACATCTTCTGTTAGAATGAAACTTGAAAGTAGTGTACTGGCAGTCATATACCACTGGTTATACTATACATGTCCATGCACAGGCCAATGTGTTGTTTGAGTTTGGCAAAGGTAAACTTTCTATGCAGAAATTGTGTGCATTGGTTCAGTGGAGGCATGAAAGGTTTAGTACAGGAGGTTGATCACTCGAGTCACACTCTGCAACTCCATGTTTAAAATGCATCTCTGGAGAAATGTCATGATGTTTTGAGGTGTGCAGGGTATTCAATTTTGAAGTCATGATACATACAGGTGTTTGTGAAGAAGGCCTCATCTACTGCACTTTGGCAGCAAACCTCAACTCAGCTTTCACCACACTCTGGCTTCCTCTGGAAACACCAGTTTCCCAGTCCTGATCTTTCAGGTGAATTATCAGATATAATGTTGTAGGTTCACCCTACAGAAAAACAGAAATAGACTTGGCATGACACACTAAGACATAATACTGACTTTCCATTGACTGTGACTATTTCAGTTGGTGTATCAACAGTTTATTTTATCATACTTAATGAGGGGGTTGTAAGTCAAGAAAAACAAGTTTATTCTTGAAGTCGATGCCTATACATCATGAAGAAAAATGATTTAACAATGATCTCATTCCTCTTAACTATTAATTTATATTGGTGCGCCCCTCTGGAGTTTGGTGTTTTCTTACTGTGTCTGTATGGGTTTCCTCTGTGTGCTCCTGGTTTCCTCCCATGATCCAAACACACATTGGTAGGTGGATAGGCTACTCAAAAGTGTCCATTGTGTGAGTGCGTGAGTGAAATTTTGGGTGTGTGGTGCCCTGTGAAGGACTAGTGCCCTGTCTAGGGTGTGTTCCCACCTTGCGCAGAGTGACTCCAGGTAGTATGTAAATATTTTGTACCCACCACAACCTTGAACTGGACAGCTGTAAATCCATTGCTGAACTGGTGAATTTTGTTCACTGTTAGAGTATGGATTCCATCAACCTCATCAGACAACTGTAAAAACAAAGCAGAACACAATAGATGAAAGCTTTATTATAATAATCCAATAAATTATATCAATAAAGACAATAGTGTAGCGCAAATAAGATAGAATAAGGAAACAATATTAGACAAATATTAATATAATAGAATATTAATAATGGTCTTACAGTAAAAAACTAATATAAATCTAGTATTATATTATAGTATTATATTATAAATCTTATAATACTATTATACATATTATATATAATATTTTCAGAATTAAAAAAGATATCATAATACTTATATGATGTTGGTTCACTTGCTACCAGCACTGGGCATTTGGTGACAATGCTGTTGATGCATCTGTTGACTTCCTTGCCTGATAAAATTACCGAAACCTTCAGATCTCTGCAACATTGAAAAGTGGCACATGTTCTAGCATTTGCTTGAGTGACATATGCAAGGTGTGCTGGAGGATGGACAGTATTGACTCAAAACACATATGCTTTCATTAATAATCAGACCACAGCAAATACGTTTTAAAATATTATTACTAATTCTACAACATAATAAAATACATACTTGCATTAGTGTTCCCCACAACATTTATATTTCACAGTTAAACCTTTGGGAACATGAACATACTCCAAGTTAGTTGGATACCTGAGTGGGAAAAATTGTCAGTCTAGCAAAATATTGTATCATATGTAAATGTTTTGGTGCACCTGATAAAATTATATGTATTGGTTTTCTAAGTAAAAGTAATAACAGAGTACAATACATCAATATTTTATACACAACTTCAGATAAAAGTACAGTTCATCTGATGATTTTCACATATTTGGAAAAGCACAAATGTGGCCTGTGCAAATAGTATTGTATGGTTTTACTTTCCAGCCCAACACTCCTTTTGATATTTGGCATTTTTAGCAAGGTGACTTGCATGTAACTGCATCCCAGACCTGCTGAAATAAATGTCAAAAACATTACTGTTAATAATGTAATATTACTTTGATTTTTTTTTATACAGAATGGGTTAACTATTATTCTCATCTACTCCTTCACTTGTCTTCACTGAGATGCTAACCTAGCATAGCTGTTGCTTTGCTAGAGCTCTTTAAATACGTATACTTTACCAGAATGAGTGGAACTAATGTTTTATTAAGATTAAATATCACTTACCTCTGAATATACGAGCCTCCTCCGCTGTTTTAGTAATGCCTGCTTCCACAAACCGTTGAAAAATCATCCACTGAAACTTATTTTGACACTGTATTCAAGCTCTCTCTCTCTCTCTCTCTTAACTGATATAAAACGCATTCCGGACATCCACCGACAATATTAATTTGACCCAAAATAACAGACACATTTTGGACGTCCACTGACGTTAACTGGTCCTGAAGTAACTGACTTGTTTAAAACTGATGTTATCAGTTCATCCCAATGTAACTGACTTGTTTTAAACGCCTTTCGGACGTCCACTGACGTTAGCAATTGGTCCCGAAATAACTGAATTGTTTTCAATGCATTTTGGACGTCCATTGACATTATCAATTGGTCCCGAAATAACTAACCTGTCTTCAATGCCTTTCGGACGTCCACTGACGTTAGCAATTGGTCCCGAAATAACTGACTTGTTTTCAATGCATTTGGGACGTCCATTGACGTTATCAATTGGTCCCGAAATAACTGACCTGTTTTCAATGCATTTCGAACGTCCATTGACGTTATCAGTTGATCAAGAAATAACTAACCTGTTTTCAATGCATTTCGGACGTCCATTGACGTAATCAATTGGTCCCGAAATAACTGACTTGTTTTCAACGCATTTCGGACGTCCATTGACGTTATCAATTGGTCCCGAAATAACGAACTTGTTTTCAACGCATTTCGGACGTCCATTGACGTTATCAATTGGTCCCGAAATAACTGACTTGTTTTCAATTAATTTTGGACGTCCACTGACATTTAAAATATGTC
Organism: Hoplias malabaricus; assembly: GCF_029633855.1. Lineage (NCBI taxonomy): Eukaryota > Metazoa > Chordata > Actinopteri > Characiformes > Erythrinidae > Hoplias > Hoplias malabaricus. The sequence continues at coordinate 77,333,200 of NC_089802.1, read as the reverse complement.
CTTGATGGACCGACTACTTTTAGACCTTTTTTGAACGTCCAGGGACGTCCCTTGTTTACTGGGAATGAACTTCCACTCTTTGGATGAACCTTCAGATGCCATTGGGCAGACACAGACTTGCTGTCCTCAGTTTTGCCTCCTCAAAAGACTGTTGGATATTGTCTGAGGAATGTAACGTTTTAACTGACTACTTGAAAGGCACCATTTCATATGTGATGCTGTAGATTTGTCTTTGAGTGAGATAATATTGATACAAAAATATTTACTAAAAAAGACATTTGACCTTTGATACAGTATAGTATTTTGGGACAAGAACATTGCATAGGGATGGAAGTGGGTGGATGAGATACAGACATAGAATTGATGATTTATTTAAGAGACATTGATTGTTAATGATGCTAAACGTCTAAAATATAGCTAGTCTTGTATACTGCAGTGATATTAACAGTTTAACTTCATGGTGGCCATTGTTTTACAGAGCTGCAAGCACTTGAGGACCTTAACTCATACAGTTTTCTTTTGTTAAGAGTAAAAATAACAGAAGAATTAGGATCTGTATTAGAGAGTATATGCATGTTTTGTTGGTTAATGCCAGTCTTGCTGCTATTCATTTGTCAGCCGATTTTTTTTAATTTAATTTTATTTATATATTTATTTATTTTTTATTTGTTATATGGGCTCCCATCCCACCACCTTCAGCCCTTGAACCTTGAAGGAAATTCCTTGATTAAAATGGTTGAATTGGTGACTGTCTGTGTTGGTGTGTTCTCCCTGTGTCTGCATGGGTTTCTTCCGGTTGCTCAGGTTTCCTCCCAGAGTCCAAAAACACACATTGGTAGGAGGATTTGTGACTCAAAAAAGTGTTGGTTTGAGTGAATGTGTGTCATTCTGTGAAGGACTGGCGCCCCCTCCAGGGCGTGTTCCCGCCTTGCACCCAATGATTTTGATTAAGCTCTGAACTCACTGCCACCCTGAACTAGATGAGGGGTTACAGACAATGAACAATGTAGATGGTTAATTGGATCAGAAAACTTGTTTTCAGACTTTCCCAAGTCATAGTGATTGTTTTTTGTGTGATTTGTGATATGATATGGACAGAGCAGTGTGAACTCACCCAGTCATTCACACACTCTACCTATGGACAGTTTCACTCACACATCCGCAATAGTGGGGTTGATAACTGAACATACATTGGATTGATGTGAGTTGAGTTGTGGAACCGATGAGAGAGCTCGGTGCTACCTCTGCACAGAGTAAATACTGTGATCAGTCATGTTGTTTGTCCTGGAAATAAAGTCTGTAAAATATGTGAAGGTCTTTGTTTTGCTCGTTCACATTGTTCACTTGACTGAGGATGATTACTGGATGTTAACTTACAGAAATACAGATGAGTTCTATAAAAGCTGCCCAGAAATATGATGTCAACTGTAAACCTGAATTGCTGGAGTCATGGAGGGTGTCCAACATTCGCTTCCTGGGCATTAACATCAAGGATGATCTGACATGGAGCATTACTACAACAGCAGCTGTATAGAAGGCAAAGCAGAGACTGTATTTTATTGAGAGTGCTCAGGAACAACCAACTGACACAGAAACTCCTGGTATCCTTCGACCACTGTTCTATTGAGAGAATTCTGACCTACTGTATGTGTGTGTGGTTTTCCAGCTGCACAACAGCAGAGAGGAAAAATGCTCCAGAGGGTCATCTTCATAGCTCAGAAGATCATTGACTGCCCTCTCCCTTCCCTGGAGGACTTGTAAATTACTTGTTGCATCAGGAAGGCACAAAATATTCTCAGGGACCCATCCCATCCTGGACACTGCCTTTTCGAGTTGCTACCCTCTGGCAGACATTACAGGGCCAGAACAAGCAGATTAAAAAACAGTTTTTAGGCTAGAGCCGTTATTGCACTTAACAATGCACAATTGCTGAATGTGGATGAGCAGTGCACTGATTTATAAATGTTTTTTTTTTATTTGTTTAGTGTTATATAATTGTTTCGTGTTAAATGTCCAGTGTCTGTGTTAATATTTCCACTTGAAGAAAGCATTGCACTTTTTTTCAGTTTTGTTGTACTGGTACAATGACACTAAAGACATGCAATCAATTTAATAACTGAATTTATTTGGATCATGCCCAAAACTCCTCCCCCCTGGACTTTATATACCCTTCAATCTCACATCACCTTCATGACATACAAGTCACTCCCACCTCTGCCCCCAACCACCCCCCCCCCCCCCCCCCACACACACACACACTCTTCTCAGTTTGCCTCCCCATTCCAACATTCATGGGTGTGGTGTTCTTACTAACAAAGATACAATATATTCAAGGAAACCAAAAATATGATACACATGCTGGAATAGGGCCTCAGCCATTAGAAGTGCAGTTCATAGCTGGAAAAACGGGATGAACTGTCCACCTTCTGAAAAGGTGCAAAAACCTGACGGACGAATTGTACATGAGTTGAAAACTGGGTGTAGATCAATGTAAGCTGTGAAAAACCTGCTTAAGGTCTTGGAGGATTCAGTCAATCGAGGATCGAAACACAGAGGGGGCATTCATTAAACTGAACGGCATGACCAACTCCTTGTAGAGCCCTATAACGGCATTAATAAATAATGTAACAAAAAGAAAAGCTGGTAAAGACATTTAATGATGGTAATGACAGGTTTGAAATTTCGCCATCAGATGTTTGGAAAATATTAAAAATATAAAATTTAGAAATTAAGGCTAAATATTAAGAATATTTATGAAATTAAGAAAGTGATTTTTACAACATGATTTTAACCTTAATTTGGAAAAAAAGTTCCAATTTGAGGCTTTTCCAGGACCTGCCTATTCATTATTCTTTGGAAGTCCCTCTTCATGCACATGCACACACACACACTTCCTGTTTCCCAGAATCTACGTTTCATGAATGATAGGGAGTGTAACCCCTCCTCCCTCTGAAACCCACTCTTCATAACAGACAGCGCCAGACAGCAGAGGTTTTACAGGAGTCCTTCAGACAACAACACACCAACAGCGCTTCAATTCAGGTAAATCCAGAGCCTGCTTTTCTCTTCCTCTTTTTTACACTTTGTTTTTATTTGAACACAGAAAAATCACCACTTTCCCGCAGCAGCTGTTGTTTACACTCTCTCGGTCTTTCACCAGCAATGGACCGATAGTAATACCTCAGAATTTACTCAGTGTCTTTAAGTACCTTTCAGTTTTAACAGGGTTTATTCCTTCTCTTCTGAAGCTGCTTTCTTTGAGATGATTTTGAGTGTTTTTGCAAAGCAGAGACATGTGCCTACTTGATCACCACAGTACTGGTAACAGTCTGTGTTTATTTATATGATGATCTCTCATTTCCTTACGGTCAGAAAAAATTGTCACTCTAGTGGTGCCCTCAAGGGAACATGTTCAGTAACTTTAGGTAGGTAACATAACTGTGCCTTATTCTATTATAATTTTGATTTTATAGTTGTGTTCATTTAATTTTTTACTCGTTTTTATTACAGTTCTGTAGTGAAATCTTACAAATATCCCCCTCTTTTTCTGGAGAAGAGAATGTAATGAATCTTTAGGGAACACAACTGGTCATAACACCACTGCTGTACCTTTAAAGATACATTTACATTGTTTGTACCTTTAGTCACAATAATGCATTTCAATTGTACCCTTTTTCTGAGATTGTGTGAGAAACATGAATGAGAAAGATAAGGTCTGATTTACTTGATGACCATCTTTTTGTTTCTACATTCACCATCCATTCTTTCAGCTCCACAGCACTTTACTGTTCTAATATTAAAAACTGTAGTCCTACTGTTACTCTCTTTACATCTTTAGTCCCTTTTATCTATGATCTTCAATTCTCAGGGCCCCCTCAGAACAGGTGGAGTGTTAATTAATTGTTGGATCATCCTCAGCGCTGAAGTGACACTCACATGGTGCTACTGCTGGAGTTTTACAAGTAAATGTTTTAATGTTTTAGCTGCCAGGTGCATTCCCTTGTACTGACAGTGTTTTAAATGTATGGTTTTCTCAGGTGAATAAATCAGCTGGAGTTAAAGATGTCTGCCCCTGCTGTACCTCTCACCAACACTGGGCCTGGCTACACCATCGTGACCCATGTATTTCCACCAGAAACAACAACAACAACTCAACCCGGACAGAACACACCCAGTAACAGCCTCCTGCAGCGGTTCCTCAAAGGAGAACCCAAAGCTTTAGGGGTAAGAGGGGCAACTTCACCTGTTTGTAATTTTCTGATTAACAGACCATACTTTTTAAACAAATATTAAGCTTACTGCAGTGGTTTGGTCTTTGGTCTTGACTCTGTAAATAGAACCTTATATCTCATTCATATTATGTCATGCTTAGAAATATTTTGAACTATAAAAGCCCCAGCTGCCCCTGCCATCACACACCAGAGGGTAAAACAGTTGAAATAACTGATTTAATTGGCAGTGAGTGCATTGTTAAAAAGTAGAAACACTTGGAAAAACAACATGAGAAAGTAAAAGCAAAGTTGTGATTTATGGAAAGTCTGGAGGAGGGCCAGGACCTTCCCAGAAATGACCTCCAGGGAGAAGTCACTGCCAGAAACACAGAGAAGGGGCTGAGGGAACCAGCTTCAACATGTTATCTCTGTTTTTAAAGGAAATACAGCAGTAATGTCAGAGAAAAACCTTACAGTTTCACAACACAGCAACTTTTCATGTTTTCAGCTATTCATGCTTACATTAAGCAATTTTTACAAAACATATATTTACCCATACTGAAGTTAATCTAATCTCTACCTGTTTTCTCCACAGACTTTCCAAATAGTGACAGGTTTGATTTTATTCTTATTAGGAATCGTACTATCAATTAACGCTTGGCCCTCTTTAACAGTCATAACTGGGATGTTCGTCTGGGCTTCTTTGCTGGTGAGACTTTTACATTCCATCCAAACAGAGACCTACTTATACATATTTTCCAGTGTTAGTTACAGTATGCTCATGTTTCTTCTCTTCCTCAGTATATCACCGCTGGTGCTGTGTCTGTTTCAGCAAGTAAGAATTTTAAGAAGGGACTGGTACGTAATACACACAAGTGCTATTATTGTTTTCTTTCTGGGTATTCCCCCAGAACACTAGATAGAACTCCCCCAATCACACACAGCGCCATTTACCCTCCAAGACAAGTCAGGGATCACCTCTATAAACACCCAGTACTGAGCCAGCAGTATAAGGGCAGGGCAAAAAGTCTAAAATTTTAAGTAAAGCATGCAAGATTTTCAACAAGTCTTTTTGCCCTGCCCTTATATTGCTGGCACTATGTGCACTGCATAGGGCTCCACAACTTAAAAAAGGCCCCCTTGTCGCCTCCTCGTCTCAAGTTAAGGAGAGGTAGTGTATCATCAGAAGATGAAGAGAAAATATCCTTCAGGAACTTAAAGGAGGGGAAAAAAAGACTCCACAAGACTGAGCTGCAAGAACAGAGGTAACCTGGGACTTCTCCAGGTTGTATTATTAAAAAATAATGATCCATGGGCATAGCCATGGGAATATATTTAGAGGTGACATGAACTGTGCAGAAAAATGAAAATGAACATAAACTGATGTTTTATACTGTCAAGTACTCGTTTAAACTTCACCACACATGACCTTAAACATTGTGTAGTTACTTCCAAGTGTGAAGTTCGACTTTGAAGTTTCAGTTCCACATTAAATGCTGTCACGATATTCACACAATTACACTACCACCAGCATATTTGACGATTTCGTTAACTCCTCAAAGAGTGAAGCAGTGACAGATGCTTGAACAAAACTTCTGCCACATTTAAGGTGACACAAAACTGCAAGCTGGAGATTATACAGTTACATTTGATTCTTTTTCTTCCACCTTAAGGGCTGTGTAGTGCTTTAATAGTCTAAAGGTGAAAACAGCACAGCAGCAGCTCTCATCGCTTGTGTCAGTAGGTCAAAGAGGCACAACGTGTCTACACTTAAGATGTGTTGTAGGACTCTAATGATGAGAAGATTGACAACATTGTTTTTCTTTCAGCTGAGTGTTTTCTTCTACTTTGTCTTCACATGTACATAATTCTCACTTTGGTTCTCTTTATTTACGGCTCTGGATTTAGACATTCTGAGCTTGATTTACCTTATTTCAGAACTAATGAAACATTTGGCAAAGAACAAAACTTCACTGAGAACAATACTGACTGAATGTGGCTTATACTGGCTGTTTATTGAGGGTTTTTCCTGTTTTCTGTCCAGGTGACGGGCTCTCTGGTGATGAATGTGCTCAGCGCCGTCGCAGCAGGAATAGCCATCGTCTTGCTGTCTTTGGATTTATCTGTTTTTTCAGGTCCTAGGTGCAGATACAGCTATAGCTGCAGGAGTGAGGTAACTCTCTTTTATTGTTGTCCTATTTGCATGAGCATCACCCTATGGTGAATAAACTGGTTTAGTCAGGTACTTCAAAGCAGTTTGATTCTTAATCTTGTCTGAGGTACACTTCATGGTAACAATGTAGAAGTAATAAATGATCACTTTTATAGATACAGTTTGTTTTTGGTGGTAGAATGTGAGTGCTTGTTCCTGTAAAAGATTGAATGATGAAACAATGATGTCTTTCAGGGTTTGGTTGATGGGATCAAAGGAGTTCTGTTGGTTTTCACTATCGTTCAGTTCATCGTGTCCATCCGCATCTCTGTGTTTGCCTGTAAATCCAGCTGTAGCAACGAACCAGTGGTATTAACACACACACACACACACACACACCCACACACACACACGTTATTAGATCCAGTACCATACAAACACTCCATGGACATTAGCTGCACGGGTTTCTGTTAATATATCCCATTCATCTTGGATTCAGTGTGCAGTACATGTGCAGTTACAGTGTGTTATATTGTGTACATAATGCCTTATAAAGCTTGGCAACAGTGTATGACATCACAACACCAGGTTCCATCTGTCCATGCATCTCATTGTCAGGGCCAAGCCTGTAATACACCTGAGAGTGTAGCACCGTGTCAGTGTTAATGTTTTGTGTCACTAAAGTGTGGAACATATTTTTCACTACAATAAAACTAACCACAACACAAAGCCTAAACCCCAGCCCTCATTCAACACTAAGAATCAGACCAGGAACACTTTACACTTTGCATCACACTTCCTTCAACTCTAACCTTTACATCAATATACAGTACCAGTCAAAAGTTTGGACACATCTCATTAGTGATTGGTGGAGTAGAGCTAGTCAATGTATAGAACTATGTACCAGCCCCTACTTCTGCACAACCCCAGTTACAGTCTCAAACACATTAAGAAGGGATCAGTTCTACAGATTAACTCTCGACGAGGCGACGGCTGTTCACTGAAAACCATTCCGGGTGATGACCTCATGAAGCTGACTGAGAGAACAGCGAGAGTGTGCAAAGCTGTAATCAAAGCAACAGGGGGCTACTGTGAAGAATCTAAAGTATAAAACATATTCTAGTGTGTTTAACACTTTGTTGTTTACTACATAATTCCATATGTGTTACTTCATAGTTTAAATGTCTTCCACATTCATTTACAATATAGAAAATAATAATAAAAAACAAAGAAAAAACACTGAAAGAGAATGTGTTCAAACCTTTAATTGGTACTGTACATTCACAACATGTGGGAAATGGCTCAAAACAAAGGAAATCCTCCCTGAGAGGCGTGTCCAAACATTTGACATGTACTGTAACTCTCACACCACATAATTAACACAATGCGTTTACACAATCTTAACACTACATCATGGTGATAGTAGCAGTATGTTTATTTCCCACTTTAGAGGTGCAAAAATGAGACATTGCTCCAGGTTGGCAGATGTGTGTATTACATGTTTTACACCTGAAATAACAATGTCTTTGAGCAGAACCCTGTAGTGTTCATGAAGACGGTTCACATGTGTTTGGTTTCTGCTGCAGTATTCATCACATTCTCTGTTTGTTTGTAGGTGAATGTGACTGTGGTTGCAAACCCTGGAGGATACAACTCAGTGGTCAATCCGTTACCTCAGGTACCTGCCCCCAGCAACCAACAGGTCAGAGAAACCTATTTTTATTTATTTATTTATATATTTATTTATTTGACATTGACTGTACAGCAACATTGGGACTGTAACATACAATTATTCATGAAAACCAGGTTCTCTGTATACAGTATTTGTAACAGAAATCTAATTGACAACCTTTGTCCATATAAATGTTTATTTGTTTGTTTGGCCTTGTTTGATTAAAAAGGGAGGGATGGAGAAGGAAGGGGACAGAAAGGGAAGAAAGGGAGAGAAAACAGTTATATTTGAGAGCAATATTTTTTTTAAACCATAATTTAATACTTCTACTAAAAACAGTTAAATTCGACTGTGTTTTCATCTCAATGGGTGAACAGTTCTAAAGTGTTTCTCCTTTTGAACTGATTGTCCAACAAAGGTTTTGCACAACACGACACGACATTTACCATCTGTTGAAGCCCGTGTACTAACTCTACTAGTGCATTCATGTCTTACAACAAACCAATTAAGCCAAAGCAAGTGTCCCCTACAGGGGTCACTGTGGATACAAAATCATTTTAAGACACTGCTGCCAACTAAGAGAAATAAATGAGACAGATACAGATTAATAGCAGTGGAGCAGTGTTTATTATAAGGGAAAAATGGTAAAAACAATCCAGGGTCAGTAAATACAACAAGGGCAAATCAGGAGAATAGAGAGAGAAAACAAACTCAAACAGCAAATCCAGAAAAAGCACAACCTGACAGAACACCGGGTTATAGTGCCTCTCTCTTTGTTGTAATTTGTAATACGCATAAAATATTTGTGTAATATATTCCGTGTCAATATTCCATGGTGGTTGACAAGCTAATTAGTTTGTGAACCACTGCGGATACAGAATGACACGGCTTTATCTACTTTATCTAGTAATCTACTTTGATTTCAGAGTATTAATTAAGATATACTGAGTTACTACCGATTAAAAGCTGTAAAATTACATTAAAGTGTCTCACAGTGTATTTAAAGACATTTCCATCAACTGAGCTGCAAGTAGCTTACACAGATTTCCTAATGTGTGTGTGTGTGTGTGTGTGTTTTGCAGTGGATGTACACAGCGAGTGGTGTGTCCTCCAGCAGTCCTCCAATGGAGAATCCTCCGATGTACAGTCCTCCAGAGTACAGTGAGGTCAAAGGCCAACAGGGAAGCAGCGAGTAAAAGAAATCAGTACCACTTTACTGTAGATCACTGTTAATAAGGCTACATTAGATTAAGAATTTGAAGGGAATTCCAGACACTTTTTAAAATTTTAAACTTTAACGTATTTCTTTATAGATTTTATAGATATTTACACATCTGATGTAAATACTGTGTAATCATAACACAAATGTTACCCAATACCCAAACACCAAAGCACTAACTGACCCAGGGTCTGTTGGGTTAATGTGGTGTGATGTAGCTCTATCACACCATAGCACTGTATACATTTAATTTAAGACTCTGTTCTTCTTTTGTTTTTCAGTGATTTTTGTTTTCTCTGATCTTGCAGCGGATGTTTTATCGTGATGTGTGTGTCATCACTGTTTCATTAAATTTAAGATCTTACTTTTTTAAATTCCAAAATGTATATAAAGCTTTAACGGCTGTGGTGATTTTGCTGACTTTTCTGATGCAATATATTTTTCTAAATGAATAAATGTATCATATTAAGGTTTTTGCCCATTTCCATATTTTCAGTTATTCGTACAATCTGCGTACTCTATTAAAATTTTATTTATTTAAGTTATATGATGAATTGGTCTAATTTACCCCAACTTCGATCTTGTTCTCATTCATGACTAACACTTCAGAACTGAAAGAAGGCAACTCAAAACAAAGTGGAGGAAATGTGAATTTCACAATTTTTACATGCAATTAATTCTTCAGCAATAGAACCAAAACTTGACGAATGTGATGAATGTGAGTTTGGAAGTTGGGTGTGTAAGTCAAGAGATTATCAGTGTAAGTTATGAAAAACTTGCCTAACATCTCATTATCAGGATATCATTAATCAGTGTTTGAAACACTGAAGGGGCATTTCTCAAACCGAACGGCATGACCAACTGTGTCCCTATAATTGCATTAAATTTGTATATATAATATACAAAAAAAGATGGTAAAGTGAGGTAAACCTGTGACTGTTCTTCTCCAGGTTGTATTACTAAAAAATTAATAATCTACGGACATAGTCGTGGGAATGTATTTAGAGGTGGCATGATCTGTGAAGCTACTTTCCACAACCTTAAAAGCCTTGCAGCGCCACAGTATCATGAACCAAACCAAAGCAGAATAGTGAAAATGAACATATACCGATGGTTCAATATGGTCTAGTACTCATTTAAACTTCCCCAAACACACCAGCACACATTAAATGTTCCTTACTATTCATGAAGTAGCTATTTCCAGTTGAGAAGTTGACTTCTTCAAAGTTTCAATTCCACTTTAACTGCAATATTCACACTATCACCAGCATAGTGTGAACCAGACGCCTCAACAAAACTACTGCAACATTTAAGGTGAAAGAAGTAGAAACAGCTATGTTTGCATATTTCCTCCATCTTAAGGGCTCTTTATATATATATATATATATATATATATATATATATATATATATATATTGTTTGTTAACACCTCATTTTGTTTTGTCTTTGGTCAAATAATGTACTAACATTCAGTATTTAGTTATATTATTAAGCCAAAATAGGAGGAAGAAAATTCTAATGTAGAGTCAGGTGCAACTGCCAAAAAATCTTATCAAAATTTAGCTTAGGGCTTCAGGAAGTTCTGGAACAGCTCCACATATAATTATACTAAATCTTTTACTAAAGATCATAGAGAGAATACAAATAACTCACCCTAAATTGAACATTAATTCATTCATTCATTATTTGAAACTGCTTATCCACACTGTAAAAAAGAAACAACATTAAAAAACAGTCAAATGTCTGGCAGCAAAAGTTACCAAACAAGTCCCGTAAAATTACAATAAAATACTATATGTAATTTAACAATTCATCACTGTAAAATCACAATCTTTTGCTGTATATGTTCTTTGTAATTTTACAGCCAAATTGTAGTAAAATTATGAGATTTCATCCTTAAAATACATTATTAAAATGTAATAAAATCAAGGAAATACTGCAAAAATACATTTAAGGTCTGTAATTTGAAAGTTGCCATCTTTAAATAAAAGGGTTAGCTATGTTATTTCAAAGAATCATTCAGTCAATCTACAGCAAGAATCTGTCAAATTACAGGCTTTTTGAATTAAAAGAACAAATATTACTGTCTTTTAAATCTTATGTAGTGGAAATAGTATGCACATGTTGCGGTGGCATTAGCACTACATAGCGGGGTCAATGAAATTGTATTATTATTTTATTAATAATAAATTATTTAATTCATTTTGATAAACTCCATGTTTGGGAGCCATTAACTAATATGTAGTGTCTTTACCTGTCTTAATTTTAGCTTAGAGAAGTAGGTCATCTTCACATATTATACAGCAGAATTTAACTAAAATGAACTATTATTAATGAATTATGCTCATTGACCTGCCGTGGGTTCTTCATTTTGAAATGGAATTTGATGTCACGCCTTCGTCCTGTCATGTCTGTTGTCCCCGGCCATGTGCTTTTAGCACATGGCTATGTTTTGTTTATATCCTTGTCTCCACCCTCGTCCCGCCTCCTCGTCCGTGTCATGTGTTAACCCGTCCTCGTTATCTGTCCAGGTGTGTCTCATTTGTGTCTGTATTTAAGCCCTCTTGTTTCACGTCCTGTTTGTCGTACATTTCACATTTTTCACATTTCACATTTCTCATGTCTCTAGTCGGTCGTGTTTTCTTGTCTGTCCGTCTGTCTCCACAGCTTCTCCCCATCTCTTTTCCTTTGTCGTTGTTTTCGCTTTTTGTCCGTCTGTCACGCTTGCCCTGTCTAGTTACCCGTGTTTAATTTAGCCTGCTTTGCTCCGTTTGTTTTCGTTCTTTTTAAGTCTCGTTGTGTTGTTATAATCCTTTATTAAATATACTGTGTTTTAGCGAGTGCGTCCGCCTCCCTCAATCCGCCCCTCGCTCCTGACATCTGAACTAGAAGTTATAATTCCATACAAGAAAGGTGCACACACAAACAAATAACCAAGGCTTGGTTTTATCACACAACTAGTTTATTAATTGTAATATCAAATAATGAATATTAATTAGACATTCATATAATGAAATGGATTACAGCGATAGATGAGGGAACAGGGAGATTAATATATGAGGGAATTTCTCTATGATAATTATTACCCTAAGAAAGGGTATTGTTTATCCTAGCAAACTTTCAGTACCAACCCATGAGCCATGAGAGACATGAGACCATGTGACCTTACGTATCCAGAGATGGACAGGGAGCATGTTGCTGATGGTGCCTTCTGGCACGACTTCCTGGGGAATTGCCTTGTAGCTTGCAGCCACAGCCATTCCTTTTCTCCTGAGGCTTTCAGATGCAGCCGTCAAAGCTGGTGGCGTTCTGAAGGTCTCTGTGGGTATTCTTGGTCGTCGCTGATCTTCCGCCTTGTGAGAGAGAGACACGTCCATGCAGGTCTCTCCTGGGGCCTCAGAAGATCATTCTGAGGGTGCATGCGGCCGTCCTCTTCATGGCATTGTCGTCATTTTGAGGGTCAGAGGTCTAAGGTTGCCTTCATGCTCTGGGAGTGGCGTTGAAATTTTGCTAAGTTTAAACTATAGCTTTTCTTAATCTATAGTTTCTATCTGGACAACATTAATATAGGCTGTTGAAGAGAGCTATGAGAGGGCTCAGGAGAGCTCTCTGACCACCCTATCTGAGAAGCATTGTCTGCTGGAAGCAGGAGAGAGACGTATTTCAGAAAAACATCTTCCTCTCCAAAATTCTCTAAGAATGTGTCTCAGAGGAGTGTTAAAAAGAGTGAGTGCAAAACTCAGGTCATTTTACTTTTTAGCCTTGAAAAAGGCTAAAAGTGTAAACGCCCCAAGTGTCTGGAGCCTTGAAGTGAAGAGTCGAACAGTGGAGAAAAAGGGAAAGAAGCCTGTGTCGTTTGGCGCCACAGGGTTTTAACCAGAGTTTAGAAAACCCGCCCCGAATACCTGATTCGTCCTCAATGAGGGAGAATTGGAGCATTTCTTGCTCCTGATTGGCTGTTTCCTGTACCTTGGTAGTGGCATCACATAGAATTTATGACACTTGACAAGACAAACACTTGACCATCCCTGGTGAGTAAATATCCCAGGATTCTGGATCATACTTTGCAATATAAAAGATTATATGTTAACACAAAGTAATATCATTAAGAAAACAATGTTCTACATAATTATTAAGCAACTACACACAGTATGTGGCTACCTTGGTTCTACATGAATTCATATAAACAAAAATGACTTTAAACACATGTAAATTAATCCTACCCATTTTGATTGTCCAAATGGAATTAATTTCAAACAGTTGTTTAAAACATCAAATTGTTTTAAACCAATGGGAATTATGTTTTAATTAAAGTTAAACTGATCCACAGGAGTGTCTCTCTGCATCCTGCTTTTGAGAAGAGTTTCATGATCCCCCAAGACCCGGTCATAAACTTTCCTTGAAAGGACCTATAGTGTCAGTTTTATGACTCTCTAACACAGACAGCCAGGCACCAATTTGGGGTCAGTTCTTTTTGAAAAGCTTATCCTTAAATTCCAATCTTGCTTGGTGTGTATCTGAAGCGAGCTAAAGTTTGGGTATATCCAATACTCTCGGAAAGTCACAATTTCTTATTAGAAATTAATACACATTCATCATATCCACATACACTTATTACAAATTTTATTAACAGAACTTTGCCGGTCAATAAATGTCCTTATCCTATAAATGTACAGAGCATAACCATTAAATGTTGGTTAATGTGCCTACTAAATATTATTTTTATTAATACTATATTACTGTTTATCCATGAGGTCTCACTATTATGGTACTGGAGGTTTCTGGTTAAATACAGAAAAAAATATGTAAACGTACACAAATTGAACCCTATATAAAAGTCTGTTGTTTTAGTCTGTTAAGTTTTATTTTTCAATATACTTTCAGAAATGTTCAATTATCTAACAATTATATACCATAAAAAAACAAATTCAAACAAGAGATTTTCAGGCATTCATTGGCTGAACTGTCTGTGACTCCATCCAGGCAAACACGAGTTTGTCCAATCACTACACAGAACTGCTTGCTGACATAATTTTCTATTGTTTATGAGTTTATTCAGTAAAAAAAATAATACAATAAAATAACTGAGCTAATTTTGCAATTTACCACCTATTTTAAAGAAAAGAGTAACAAATTACTGAACAGTTTGTCATTATTAAATTATATGATTTTTCTAAACCTAGACATTTGAATGAATATATGCTAGGGTTTTTTTGTTATTATTGTATTCCCAGTGGGTATTTCTTTGTGTGCATATAAAGATCCAGCACACTGCTATAAAATAAGTAAAAAAAAATAAAAATGTTATGTTCAACATAGATATTAAAATCCTGTCCCTTTTGGATTGTTAGATTAACATCTTGAAGTTGTGGAGCATTCTTTCTTTGGGCAGCTGATGAAGTAAAGATGGTGGGTGACTTGTTAGACTTGTTGACTTGTTGACAGCCCTGTCCCTGTTTACATTAAATGACAAAAAGTAGTATAAAACAGAACAAATGAGTTGTTCATTAGGACCTTTTTTATTGTGTCAAAGGGGTCACATAGCATATTCTGAAGCTATTTTCAGGTTCAAATCCTGATGTGACATGTTAACCACTTTGCTTTATTTCAGTTTGTGACAGATGTCACTGTGGGCATACTCTTATTGGGTAAAGGAACTTTTTATCACTACTGTCCTATAAGGCCAAAGTAATTCATTTACTAAATAGGGGATTTAGCCCCTTAAATGCTTCACACTGAAGGGATTTACACATTTCTGAGGGGCACTTGTTGACAAAAAAAAAGACATTAAACCTAATCAACTGACCATAAAAAGTTACAGTTTAGTCACACTGAAGAATAAATATAATTGTTCTGCTTCTGTATTTATACTTTTATTGTTTGTATTTCTCACAATATTTTTCATTAAGTGTACTTAATTTGCATGCCATCAAATACTTACTACATATAAATACACATAAATGTCAGTGAATCTTTGTGTAATTTATATAGCTCTTTGTCTAGAGGGACTTTATAGTGAAACAAAGCTCTAAAAAAGTTTTAATGAGTGAGTGAGTAGTTGTGTATTTTATTTACCATATTTTACAGCTGGTTTGGTAACAGATGTATTAATTTGTATTGTATTGAATTTAAGAGAGGAAATGTAACAGATTTTTTTACTTAAAAACATAATTCTAGGTTTCATCAAATGCAGAAGCTACTGTTTGTGATTGAATGCCATTTATTTGATATGGAACTTAACATTGGCTATTTCCAAACATCCATCCATCCATCCATTATCTGTAACCGCTTATCCAATTTAGGGTCGCGGGGGGTCCAGAGCCTACCTGGAATCATCGGGCGCAAGGCGGGAATACACCCTGGAGGGGACGCCAGTCCTTCACAGGGCAACACAGACACACACACATTCACTCACACACTCACACCTACGGACACTTTCGAGTCGCCAATCCACCTGCAACGTGTGTTTTTAGCCTGTGGGAGGAAACCGGAGCACCCGGAGGAAACCCACGCGGACACGGGGAGAACACACCAACTCCTCACAGGCAGTCACCCGGAGCGGGAATCGAACCCACAACTTTCAGGTTCCTGGAGCTGTGTGACTGCGACACTACCTGCTGCGCCACCGTGCCGCCCTAGGTGCCATCATCTAATATTTTATTCAGAATAGAACACAAATCACAGATCAAAAGTTTAAACTGAGAAAATGTATCATTTTAAGGGAAAAATATGTTGTTTCAAAATTTCATGGTGTCAACAAATCCCAAAAAGTTGCCACAAGCACTTATGCAATCCCATACCATCAGTGATGCACTGAACGGAGCGTTGATAACAACTTGGGTTATCCTTGTCCTCTCTGGTCCAGATGACATGGCGTCCCTGTGTTCCATAAAGAACTTCATATAGTGACTCATCTGACCACAGAACAGTGTTCCATTTTGCCACACTCCATATTAAAAGACCCCTGGCCCAGTGCAACGTCTGAGCTTGTGGAGCTTGCTTAGAAATGGCTTCCTCTTTGCACTGTAGAATTTCAGCTGGCAACGGCAGATGGCACGGTGGATTGTGTTCACTGACAGTGCTTTCTGGAAGTATTCCTGAGCCCATTCTGTTATTTCCTTGACAGTGGCATTCCTGTTTGAGGTGCAGTCACGTTTAAGGGCCCGGAGATCACAAGCATCCGGTAGAGTTTTACGGCCTTGACCTTTACACACAGCAATTGTTCCAGATTCACTGAATCTTTTGATGATGTTATGCAGGGTTGATGATGATAACTTAAAAGTCTTTGCTATTTTACGCTGGGTAACACCATTCTGGTATTGCTGCACTATCTTTCTGAGCAACAATGGTGGAATTGGTGATCCTCTTACCATCTTGGCTTCAGAGAGACACTGATACTCTGAGAAGCTCTTTTTATACACAATCATGTTGTCAATTGACCTAATTAGTGTTAATTGGTCTTCCAGCTGTTCATTATATGCTCAATTTCCTTTTTTTGGGATTTGTTGACACTGTGAAATTTTGAATCAACATATTTTTCCTTTTAAATTTTACATTTACTCAGATTAAACTTTTGATCTGTCATCTATGTTCTATTATGAATAAAATATTGACACATCATTGCATTTAGTTTTTATTCGCAATTTGTTTAGTGTCCCAACTTTTTTGGAATCCAGTTTGTATAGCCCGCATGTTCTCGGTGCTCCGTCTGTCGTTTTTTGAGTCTGTTGTAGGAACTCAAAGCTAGTCCATTTTTAACGTTACTCTTTCCCACTGCTCTCACCGTTTACCGAGCAGTTTCTACACAGGACAACTCTGGAACATCATTTTACACATGGTAAAAAGAGTATGGCACCACATTATGTCGTACATTATAGAGAGTACTTTCCTTCAAACGTGTAAGGACATTTTCATCCAAAATTGCTTGAGTTGAGACGATTTCCAACTCTGAAATTAAAACTTCTTTCTTTTGTCATGCAACATAGGGCAGATATTGGGAAATATTCAAAGTTATTTTCAGAGCGTGATTCAAAATCTCTTACCACCGAGCGGCGTCACTACACAGTGAAACAGGAGAAATAAAACCACAGTAAATGGCGTTAGGGTAGAGGAGTCGACTCCACAAAATATCTATTGTAATGAATTCAAGAGTCTAATACAAATGAAGATCCCCTGGCGACAGCTCCATAGAACACAATTAATTCATCTTAACATTTTAAAGGCAGCCTGAATACGAATTTTGTAGTCTGCCATAAAGTAACCCAAAAAAACAGTACATTAGGGTTAAGGTTATTAAAGTGCAGCTATAAAGGGAAAGCAACAGGATGAAAATAGAGATTAATCTTAGAGGATTTCTCAAAAAAATTAAAAAACACGTCAAAATTATATAAAATTACACATATTTTGCCATTATAAACTTTAGTGTTACTGAGCAAAGTAAAGCTGCATGGGCACACAATTTATGGCTAAGAGCATGTTCCTTAAATGTTTTACTAATGCCAGCTCACCATAAAATAGGCTTAAAATAGAAAAAAAAGTAATTTGAGCTATGTTTATTGATGGTTGTCTTTAGTGTGTGTCAATTTTTTTTGTCCTAATAATGATGCCATTTATAATTCAAGCACTTTGATAGTTTCTTTCAATATAATTAACTTTTAATTTTTTATTTCTGATTGCATGCAGCAGGACAGACGCAGTGACATAACTCAACACATCAGGATCCTGGTTGTCTGTGGTGCTGATGGAGAGGATTCCGAGGATGTATCCATCCTTCTTGAAAGAAAGATGTTGCCAGGATGTGGTAGTGGATGTGGTGTGCTAAAGCTTGCTCACTGCTTATGGGGCAAATTTTTTTTTCTTGCATACCCCCAACACTGCGCTACACAATATTACTATTCTTTTTAATTTTGCAAATAACTATCAACCATTTGCACAAACATTGTTTGGTTGGATTCTCTTTTAATGAACTTCCACTCTTTGGATGAACCTTCAGATGCCATTGTGCAGACACAGACTTGCTGTCCTCAGTTTTGCCTCTTCAAAAGACAGTTGGATATTGTCTGAGTAATGTAAGGTTTTAACTGACTATTTGAAAGGCACCATTTCATATGTGATTCTGTAGATTTGTCTTTGAGTGAGATAATATTGACACAAAAATATTTACTAACAAAGACATTTGACCTTTGATACAGTATAGTATTTTGGGACAAGAACATTGCATCGGGATGGAAGTGGGTGGGTGAGATACAGACATAGATTTGATGATTTATTTACGAAACATTGATTGTTAATGTTGCTAAAAGTCTAAAATATAACTAGCCTTGTATACTGCAGTGATATTAACAATTTAAGTTCATGGTGGCCATTGTTTTACAGAGCAGCAAGCACTTGAGGACCTTCACTCATACTGTTTTCTTTTGTTAAGAGTAAAAATAACAGAAGAATTAGGTTCTATATTAGAGAGGGTATGCATGTTTTGTTGGTTAATGCCAGTCTTGCTGCTATTCATTTGTCAGCTGAATTTTTTTATTTTTTTTATTTTATTTATTAAAAAAAAAAATTATGTGTTATATGGGCTCCCGTCCCACCGCCTTCTGCCCTTGAACATTGAAGGAAATTCCTTGATTAAAATGGTTGAATTGGTGACTGTCTGTGTTGGTGTGTTCTCCCTGTGTCTGCATGGGTTTCTTCCGGTTGCTCCGGTTTCCTCCCACAGTCCAAAAACACACATTGGTAGGAGGATTTGTGACTCAAAAAAGTGTTGGTTTGAGTGAATGTGTGTCATTCTATGAAAGACTGGCGCCCCCTTCAGGGCGTGTTCCCACCTTGCACCCAATGATTTCGGTTAAGCTCTGGACTTACTGCCACCCTGAACTAGATAAGGGGTTACAGACAATGAATGAACGTAGATGGTTAATTGGATCAGAAATATTATTGAATGAACCATTAAATACTTGTTTTCAGACTTTCCCAATTCATTGTGATTGTGTTTTGTGTGATTTGTGATATGATACGGACAATTATTATTTGGTAACATTTATCAAATGAAAATTATCATAATTTACATTATAATTGTCAGTAATATAACTTGAAATAAACTAAAATATCAAATAGAATATAATAAAATCTACTTAATTCATAAAACACTGACAAGCTTTACTTAATATTTTGATGAGTCTGAAATATTTATTTTATAAATAAGTAGATAAATAGAATAAAGTAAGATTTACTTAATATTTTCAAATGTTACATTTGATGTCAAGTAGATTTTACTTAACATTTGAAAAGTAAATTTGATATTGCAACAGTAATATTTAAAGTGTTACAAGTTTTCAGTATGTACTGAAAGTAATTTCATAGGACAGTTCTGTTAAATTGGTTTACTTTTGGTTTTATGATGTGTTTATTATTATTTTCTGTATCTTTAAATAAACACACAGAGTACGTAATAATACATTATTGCTTTGTGTTTTTCCACCAATTACTGCTTTTTCCACTGATAACTTATAAATTAAAACTCAAAACCCTTAAAACCTGTACAGTTCTGTTATAAAACAGAGGATTCTAGAAATTTAAAAATACAGACTTTCACTGTGCTTTTACAGTAGATTTGTTTAAAATGTATATTTTCTTTTTACAGAAAAAACGGAAAAACATCTGTAATTTTTTACAGTTAATGTTTGTAAAAAAAAAAAATCTTTTTTTACAGTGCAATACAGGGTCACGGTGGGTCCAGAGCCTACCCGGAATCATTGAGCGCAAGAATATATTCATAATTTAGTTTCTTAATTTTTTCTGTTTATATTATCTTAATTCTTCTGTGTCCGGGGTTAATAACTGAACATACATTTTATGGATGTGAGTTGAGTGGTGGAACTGATGAGAGAGTTCGGTGCTACCTCTGCACAGAGTAAATACAGAGTAAAATCAGTCATGTTGTTTGTTCTGGAAATAAAGTCTGTAAAATATGTGAAGGACTTTGTTTTGCTCTTTCACATTGTTCACTTGACTGAGGATGATAACTGGATGTTAACTTACAGAAATACAGATAAGTTCTATAAAAGCTGCCCAGAAATATGATGTCAATTGTAAACCTGAGTTGCTGGAGTCATGGAGGGTGTCCAACATTCACTTCCTGGGCATTCAGATCAAGGATGATCTGACACGGAGCATTAATACAACAGCAGCTGTAAAGAAGGCACAGCAGAGACTGTATTTTCTGAGAGTGCTCAGGAACAACCAGCTAACACAGAAACTCCTGGTATCCTTCGACCACTGCTCTATTGGAATCCAAAATGGCGCCGACGACAGTGGCAGCATCTTGAGGTAGCTCCGTCTATATCTCCATCTCTTTGTGTTTTTTCTAAGTCTTTGTTTAATTTTTTATCTTGCAACTTTTTGGTTACACACCTTGAGGAGTGTTTTATTCTATCCTATGGATATGGACCGATCGCAATGACCAAGTGACAGCAAACTTGTGTACACAAGGAATCACCTGGTCGCACTACGGAAGAATGCTGGCAGAGTTATGGTCAACATCCCGGGGGAGATATGGCACTTTAGAGGGTGCCGTGCGGGGATTAAAGTGAAGACAAGCTATGCTTTACGGAGACATGGCTAACTAGCCAAATCCCCACTGCTAACGCTGAGCTGCCTGGCTTCAGTGTGGCTCGCTTGGACAGAGACTGTAAACTTTCTGGCAAGAAGAAGGGAGGTGGACTGGTGATGTACGTTAACAACAGATGGTGCAATCCCGGACATGTTACAGTGAAGGAGACTGTATGCTGTAAGTATGTGGAGTTATTGGCAGTCAGCCTCCGACCGTACTACATGCTGAGAGAATTCTCGCACGCCATTGTGGTGTGTGTTTTTGTTCCGTTTATGACATCATCCACTCAATAATCACTAGGCTGCAAACTCAACACACTGATGCCTTTTTTGCAATCTCGGGCGTCTTCAATCACATAACATTGGATTCCAATCTCACAAATTTCTACCAGTTTGTCAACTGCCCTACTAGAAAAAAAGAGAACATTAGACCTCATGTACGCAAATTTGAGGGATGCATACAATGCCACGCCCCTCCCCCTGCTGGGGAAGTCAGTCAGTACCTAACTGGACAATAGACAAGTCAACCAACTCATCTACCTCATGTGTACTTTAATCTGATACAGGAACATTGCACTGTACTGCCTTGCCTTGCACTATTTATTTTACTATATTTATTTCTAATTCTGATACTGCACTGATATTGCACATGGGCAGCACGGTGGCGCAGCAGGTAGTGTCACAGTCACACAGCTCCAGGGACCTGGAGGTTGTGTGTTCGATTCCAGCTTCGGGTGACTGTCTGTGAGGAGTTGGTGTGTTCTCCCCGTGTCTGCGTGGGTTTCCTCCGGGTGACTGTCTGTGAGGAGTGTGGTGTGTTCTCTCTGTGTCTGCGTGGGTTTCCTCCGGGTGACTGTCTGTGAGAAGTGTGGTGTGTTCTCCCTGTGTCTGCGTGGGTTTCCTCCGGGTGCTCCGGTTTCCTCCCACGGTCCAAAAACACACGTTGGTAGGTGGATTGGTGACTCCGAAGTGTCTGTAGGTGTGAGTGAATGTGTGTGTGTGTGTGTCTGTGTTTCCCTGTGAAGGACTGGCGCCCCCTCCAGGGTGTATTCCCCACCTTGCGCCCAATGATTCCAGGTAGGCTCTGGACTCACCGTGGTATAAGCGGTTACAGATAATGAATGAATGAATGATATTGCACATTCCATACCCTTTGCACTGTCCACACTTTTTCAACTTTTAAACTATATACTGCACTCAAGAGACCATCCTCAGCTGCTCACAGTATCACAGATTCTTGCCAGGCTATTTTTTTATATTTGATACATGACTTGATATTTGATACAGTACTTTGTCGATTTTGATATATGTTTTAGGGTTTTTTTTTTTTTTTTTTAATTAGTCCATTGCTGTAAGTGATTGTTTTATTTGATGTCTGTAAGCTACTGAGACCTTGAATTTCCCCTGGGGATCAATAAAGTATCTATCTATCTATCTATCTATCTCTGTCTCTCTCTCTCTCTCTCTCTCTCTCTCTCTCTCTCTCTCTCTCTATCTATCTATCTATCTATCTATTGAGAACATTCTGACCTACTGTATGTGTGTGTGGTTTTCCAGCTGCACAACAGAAGAGAGGAAAATGCTCCAGAGGGTCATCATCATAGCTCAGAAGATCATTGACTGCCCTCTCCCTTCCTGGAGGACTTGTAAATTACTTATTGCATGAGGAAGGCACAAAATATTCTTAGGGACCCATCCCATCCTGGACACTGCCTTTTTGAGCTGCTACCCTCCGGCAGACGTTACAGGGCATTAAGGGCCAGAACAAGCAGACTAAAAACAGTTTTATGCTAGAGCCCTTATTTCACTTAACAATGCACAATTGCTGAATGTGGATGAGCAGTGGACTGATTTATACATGTTTTTTTTTATTTGTTCAGTGTTATATAAGTGTTTAGTGTTAAATGTCCAGTGTCTGTGTTAATCTTTCTACTTTAAGAAAGCATTACACTTTTTTTCAGTTTTGTTGTACTGGTACAATGACACTAAAGACATACAATCAATATAATAACTGAAGTTTGGGAGTTGGATCATGCCCAAAACTCCTCCCCCCGGGACTTTATATACCATTCAATTTCACGTCATTGCCGTAATATACAAGTCACTCCTACCTTGGCCCCATCTCCCCGCCCCCTTCTCTTTTCACAATTCTAACGGGGGGCTCAGTTCCATGCATGCTCAAACCACACAAAACTCCAGCCTAGATTGCCTCCCCGTTCTAATTTTCATGATGAGTTGTACATGAGTTTGAAAACTGGGTGTAGATCAATGTAAGCTGTGAAAAACCTGCTTAACGTCTTGGAGGACATCATTAATCGAGGATTGAAACACAGAGGGAACAATAGCGAGTGTAACCCCTCCTCCCTCTGAAACCCACTCTTCATAACAGACAGCAGAGGTTTTACAGGAGTCCTTTAGACAACAACACAACAACAGCGCTTCATTTCAGGTAAATCCAGAGCCAGCTTTTCTCTTCCTCTCTTTTACACTTCGTTCTTACTTGAACACAGATGTATCTCCACTGTCCCGTCATTTCAGAGCAGCAGCTGTTCTTTACCCTCTCTCAGTCTTTCACCAGAAATGGACCGATAGAAACGCTCAGAATTTACTGAGAACTAAACCCTGTGTTTTTAACTATCCTTCAGTTTTAACCGGGTTTAGTCCTTCTCTTTCTTTGAGATGATTTTGAGTGTTGTTTTAAAGCAGAGGCATTCCTATGTGATCACCACAGTGCTGGTAACAGTCTGTTTATTTATATGATGATCTCTCTTTTCCTCACGGTCAGAAAAAAGATCTCTCTGCTGGTGCCCTCAAGGGAACATATTCAGTAACTTTAGGTAAGGAACATAACTGTCCCAACTAGTAAAATTGTATCGGCGGAACAATAACACTCTGTCCGATGTCGGCAAGCGGAGTCGTCATTGTGGCCGATAGCTCTGGCCCGAGTCTGGGAAACTCTCGCCCAGACTCATCCGAGTGTTACTGCTTTATTTTTAACTTACACTCTCAAATAAAAGGTGCATTATTGGTCACTGAAGGTACAAATGTTTAAACGTCCTGTTTTGTTCCTTAAAGGTGCATTGCATTCTCTCCTCCAGAGGGAGAGATACATGTTTGTAGTATTTCATTATAGAAATGCCATATAACCAAAAACATAATAAAAGTCCTGGAGATGAAACAGGGTGTATCAAATCAACACATTTTAAAATCTACAATTATAATATAACTATGTTCCCTAATTAAATGTACAAATATGTACAACTGAGGGTACCACCACAGTGACAATATATCTGACAATGTAATATCAGTAAGTGTGCTTTTCATACAGCCTTGAAACAATGTAAACATACAGCAATTGCAATGTATACAAACAGTAGATAAAAATCAATAAAGAAAAAATACATTTGTAACTGGCATTGAAGTTTGAAATTGGCAGTGTCATGATTTCCTAAATCCAATTAACATTCAAATACTGTTTTTAAAAAAAAAATGGTTTACACCCTAAGAACTGCCATTTACATTTAGACTTTTCTTTAAAATATGTAATGTATGTACTACACTAAGGCCATATAACAAAACGCTTAAAATACAAAAATAATTCACCAATTCACGTGCAGCCAGATTTGGGCCAGACGCAGCATGCCACGTTCACGCAGAGACAGCTGCCAGCCGACAGTGCCGAGCCTGAGCCAGAATTGGCCCAGATCTACCTTGCTAGCTGGGGTGCCTTATTCTATTATAATTGCGATTTTATAGTTGTGTTGATTTCATTTTTTATTTGTTTTTATTACAGTTCTGTAATGAAATGGTACAAATATCCCCCTCTTCTTCCGGAGAACAGAATGTAATGAACCTTTAGGGAACACCACTGGTCATAACACCACTGCTGTACCTTTAAAAATACACTTACATTGTTTTTACCTTTGGTCACAATAATGTATCTCTATTGTACTTTTTCTCTGAGTGACAGTGTGTGAGAAACATGAATGAGAAAAATAAGGCTTTTACTTCATATGTTTACAAGGTCTGATTTACGTGATGACCATCTTCTTGTGTCTACATTCACCATCCATTCTTTCAGCTCCACTGACCACACAGAAACACTCTGCTGTTCAAATATTAAAAACTGTAGTCTATCTGTTACTCTGTTTACATCTTTAGCCCGCTTTCTACCTGATTTTTAATTCTCAGGGCCCCCTCAGAACAGGTGGAGTGTTATTTAATTGTTGGATCATCCTCAGCGCTGAAGTGACACTCATGTGGTGGTTATGTGCTGGAGTTTTAAAAATAAATGCTGTAATGTGTTAGCTGCCAGGTGCATTCCCTTGTACTGACAGTGATTTACAGGGTCTCTGAGGTGAGTAAATCAGCTGGAGTTAAAGATGTCCGCCCCTGCTGTACCCCTCACCAACACTGGGCCTGGCTATACCGCCGTGACCCATGTACAGAACAACCCCAGTAACAGCCCCCTGCAGCAGTTCCTCAAAGGAGAACTCAAAGCTTTAGGGGTAAGAGGGGTAACTTCACCTGTTTGTAATTTTCTAATTAACAGACCATACTTTTTAAAGAAATATTAAGATTACTGCAGTGGTTTGGTCTTTGGTCTTGACTGTGTAAATAGAACCTCATATCTGATATTATGTCATGCTTGGAAATATTTTAAACTATAAATAACCCAGCTGCCCCTGCCATCACACACCAGAGGGGTAAAGCAACTGAATTAATTGGCCTTGAGTGCATTGATTAAAAGTAGAAACACAGAGAAAAAACATGCAGTTTCACAACACAGCGACTTTTCATGTTTTCAGCTATTCATGTTTACATTAAGCAATTTTTGCAAAACATATATTTCCCCATACTGAATCAAATCTAATCTCTACCCATTTTCTCCACAGACTTTCCAAATAGTGACTGGTTTGATCATACTCTTATTAGGAATAATACTATCAATCCACGTTTCATTGTCTTTCACATTCATAACTGGGATGTTCATCTGGGCTTCTTTGCTGGTGAGACTTTTACATTACATCCAAACAGAAACATACTTATACATATTTTCCAGTTTTTTCTTTACAGTCCGCTCATGCTTCTTCTCTTCCTCAGTATGTCACCGCTGGTGCTCTGTCTGTTTCAGCAAGCAAGAATTTTAAGAAGGGACTGGTACGTAATACACACAAGTGCTATTATTGTTTTCTTTCTGGGTATTCCCCCAGAACACTAGATAAAACTCCCCCAGTCATACACAGCGCCACCTACCCTCCAAGACAAGCCAGGGATCACCTCTATAAATATAAATATAACTAGGCAGCTCAGCAGGTTAGGATCTACTTCATCAGCCAACACACGCCAGCACTGGTTCTCACTGTTGTTGTGAGGTGAGGAGGAGACGTGGGGAAATCTATGGCCAAGAGAGGCCAAGAAAACACTCTCTTGCTCTCTTGGTCTTACAATATCCCCATCCCAGTCTTGGATGTCTGAGGCGAACACCAAGTACTCACCCAGTGATCTGCTGATGATAGGGGACAAGACTTACAAGACTAAAGTGTAACACTTTTTTATTTTATCATTGTCTTGCACTCAGTGGTTCTCAACCTTTTAGATAAAGTACCACACATTATCAAACCTCCAAACTCCACCAATGTGTCTAATCACAGAATTTGTGCCCCACTGGTTCTTCCTCTGTTCCGGGGGAAAGATGAGGGCATAAAGTCTTGTTGAAATCGTGCTTGCTTTACTTAAAATTTGACGCATAATTTGAGCTGGACCACCCTATACACTTACTACGTACACTGTCTCCCCCTCACGTCAAGTTAAGGAGAGGTAGTGTATCATCAGAAGATGAAGGGAAAATATTCTTCAGGAAATGAAAGGAGGGAAAAAAGTCTCCATGAGACTGAGCTGCGAGAACAGCAGTGAAGTAAACCTGGGACTGTTCTTCTCCATGTTGTATTATTATAAAATAATAATCTATGGGCGTAGCCATGGGAATATATTATGAGGTGACATGGACTGTGCAGAAAAAAGAAAATAAACATAAACCGATGTTTTTATACTGTCTAGTACTCGTTTAAACTTCACCACACAGCACCTTAAACATGACGTACTTGATTCCAAGTGTGAAGTTCGACTTTGAAGTTTCAGTTTCACATTAAATGCTGTTGAGATATTCACACTATCACCAGCATATTTGACGTTTTCGTTAAACACCTTAAGCAGTGAAGCAGTTACAGACGCCTGAACAAAACTACTGCCACATTTAAGGAGACACAAAGCTGCAAGCTGGAGATTATACAGCTACGTTTGCTTCTTTTTCTTCCATATTAAAGGCTGTGTAGTGCTTTAATAGTCTAAAGGTGAAAACAGCACGGCAGCAGCTCTCTGCGCTTGTGTCAGTAGGTCAAAGAGGCACGACGTGTCTACACTTATACTGTATTTTAGGACTCTAATGATGAGAAGATTTATCACATTGTTTTACTTTCAACTGAGTGTTTTTGTTTATTTTGTTTTCACATGTACATAATTGTCACTTTGGTTCTCTTTATTTATGCCTCTGGATTTAGACCTTCTGAGCTCCATTTTTTTTGCTCATTTCTGAACTAATGAAACATTTGGCAAAGTACAAAACTTCACTGAGGACAGTGCTGACTAACTGTGGATTATACTGGCTGTTTATTGAGATTTCTTCCGGTTTTCTGTCCAGGTGATGGGCTCTCTGGTGATGAATGTGATAAGCACCGTCGCAGCAGGAATAGCCATCGTCCTGCTGTCTTTGGATTTACCTGTTTTGGGGAGTAATGGATGCAGATACGACTATAGCTGCAGGAGTGAGGTGACTCTCTTTTATTGTTGTCCTGTTTGTATGAGCATCACCTTATGGTGAATAAACTGGTTCAGTCAAGAACTTCAAAGCAGTTTGATTCTTAATCCTGTCTGAGCTACACTTCATGGTAACAATGTATAAGTAATAAATGATCACTTTTATAAAGACAGTTTTTTTGCTGGTACAATGTGTGTCCTTGTTCCTGAAAGAGGTTGAATGATGAAACAATGATGTCTTTCAGGGTCTGGCTGATGGGATCAAAGGAGTTCTGTTGGTTTTCACTATCGTTCAGTTCATTGTGTGCATCTGCATCTCTGTGTTTGCCTGTAAATCCAGCTGTACCAACGAACCAGTGGTAATAACACACACACACACACACACACACACACACACACACACACACACACACACACACACTGGACACTGTATTGGAAACCCAAGCCTCATATTTACACACTGGCCACTTTATTAGAAGCCTCTACTTCACACTTCCAAACAAAGGAACAATATAGAAAATAATAATAAAAAACTAAGAAAAAACAATGAAAGAGAATGTGTTCATACCTTTGATTGGTACTGTACATTCACAAAATGTGGGAAATGGCTCAAAACAAAGGAAACTCTCCCTGAGAGGCGTGTCCAAACATTTGACATGTACTGTAACTCTCACACTACATATTTAACACAATGCATTTACACAAACTTAACCCTACATCATGGTGATAGTAGCAGTATGTGTATTTCCCACTTTAGAGGTGCAAAAATGAGACATTGCTCCAGGTTGGCAGATGTGTGTATTACATGTTTTACACCTGATATAATGATGTCTTTGAGCAGAACCCTGTATTGTTCATGAAGACGGTTCACATGTGTTTGGTTTCTGCTGCAGTATTCATCACATTCTCTGTTTGTTTGTAGGTGAATGTAACTGTGGTTGCAAGCCCTGGAGGATACAACTCAGTGGTCAATCCTTTACCCCAACAACCTGCCCCCAGCAACCAACAGGTCAGGGAAACCTATTTTTATATATTTATTTATATATTTATTTATTTGACATTGACTGTACAGCAACATTGGAACTGTAACATACAATTATTCATGAAAACCAGGCGCTTTGTATACAGTGTTTGTAGCAGAAATCTAATTTAAAACCTTTGTTCATATAAATGTTTTGTTTGTTTGTTTGTTTGGCCTTGTTTGATTAAAACGGGAGGGATGGAGAAGGAAGGGGAAAGAAAGGGAGAGAAAACAATTATATTTGAGAGCAATATTTTTTTTAAACCATAATTTAATACTTCTACTAAAAACTGTAAAATTGATCTGCATTATCATCTCAATAGGTAAACAGTTCCAAAGTGTTTCTCCTTTTGAACTGATTGTCCAACAAAGGTTTTGCACAACACAATACGACAATTACCATCTGTTGAAGCCCGTGTACTAACTCTACTAGTGCACTCTTGTCTTATAACAAACTCATTAAGCAAAAGCAAGTGTCCCCTACAGGGGTCACTGTGGATACAAAATCATTTTAAGACACTGCTGCCAACTAAGAGAAATAAATGACACAGATACAGATTAATAGCAGTGGAGCAGTTTTTATTATAAGGGAAAAAATGGTAAAAACAATTCAGGGTCGGTAAACACAACAAGGTCAAATCAGGAGAATAGAGAGAAAACAAACCCAAAGAGCTAATCCAGAAATAGCACAACCTGACAGAACACCGGGTTATAGTGTCTCTCTCTTTGTTGTAATTTGTAATACGCATAATATATTTGTGTAATATATTCCGTGTCAATATTCCATGGTGGTTGACAAGCTAATTAGTTCCTGAACCACTGCGGATTCAGAATGACACAGCTTTAGTAACTTAATCACCATAACTGAAGCAGCCATGATTTATTGTGATCGACTTGCATGGTCTTGGAAATCTACCTTATTTTTACAGTGTGCTACTTTAATATTCAGTCATTGTGGACAAATTTGTTCAACTGTACATGTGCACATCATTTATAATCCCCACAAACAGCATGAGTTAAAGTGGGATCCATCACTCTCTCTCTTTTTCTCTTCTTAAAAAACCCTCCCTTGATCCTTGGATATGTTGAACTTTTGATGAATCTACTTTGATTTCAGAGTATTACTTTAGATATACTAAGTTACTACCGATTAAAAGCTGTAAAATTACATTAAAGTGTCTCATAGTATATTTAAAGACATTTCCACTAACTGAGCTGCAAGTAGCTTACACAGATTTCCTAATGTGTGTGTGTGTGTGTGTGTGTGTGTTTTGCAGTGGATGTACACAGCGAGTGATGTCTCCTCCAGCAGTCCTCCAATGGAGAATCCTCCGATGTACAGTCCTCCAGAGTACAGTGAGGTCAAAGGCCAACAGGGAAACAGCGAGTAAAATAAATCAGTACAACTTTACTGTAGATCACTGTTAATAAGGCTACATTAGATTAAGAATTTGAAGGGAATTCCAGACACTTTTTATAATTTTAGTTCAACTCAGTGTTCAAGTGAGAAACTTAAATGTATTTCTTCATAGATGTTATAGATATTTACACATCTGATGTAAATACTGTGTAATCATAACACAAATGTTGCCCAATACCCAAACACCAAAGCACTAACTGTTCCAGGGTCTGTTGGGTTAATGTGGTGTGATGTAGCTCTATCACACCATAGCACTGTATACATTTAATTTAAGACTCTGTTCTTCTTTTGTTTTTCAGTGGTGTTTGTTTTCTCTGATCTTCCAGCAGATGTTAATCCAGTCAATATCGCATTGACTATAAAATACTCCTCTTAGCTTATAAATCTCTAAATGGTTTAGGCCCGCAGTATCTTACTGAACTTCTCATACCTTATCGCCCGTCACGTACACTTCGTTCACAGGATGCCCATCTACTCTTTGTTCCTCGCATTAAGAAAAACACTGCAGGAGGAAGAGCCTTTTCTCACAAAGCTCCTCAACTCTGGAATAGCCTCCGGTTACTGTTCGGGGCTCAGACACACTCTCAATCTTTAAATCTAGATTAAAAACCTACCTTTTCAAACAAGCTTTTGGTTAATCACTCACTTTCAGGTTACTCCTTCTATATTGGTGTTCGGGCTGGTTTTCATATTATCACTGTTCTGTATTAACCCTGTCATATCACCATAGCTACAGCATTCTTAGTTAGCTTTGTAGTAACCGCTAACACGCTGTCTGTCGCTGGGTTCTCCGCCTGACCCGTGGAAGCTTTTTTCGCAGGACAAATTTGCCCGTTCTTTACCATGACCCTACTAACCACTGTATTTTTATTTGTTCCCTTTGTCTGGTTTTCTTTCTCCTGTCTCTCTCATGCTTTGAGATGTCCTGCTGCTCTCCAGGTGTTGCCCTGATCCAGCCTGTGTCCTGTACAAGATCCTGGCCTTGTCTCATCTACATTATCATGCTTGGCCATGCTGTTTTATCTCAGATTAACTCTGCACCTAATTTTAACTCACACAGAATCCCTGATCACATCCTCCTTCCTCAGACTCATACATCACTAATATCATCATCCTCATCATTTTCATTTCTGCTTCTCCATCATCACTAATATACTACATTTATATTACTACAACCCCTTCATCGGTCATCATTTCACTTTTACTTCTGTTCTCTGTTGTGTCTCCGGTGTCGACCTGAGGAGGATGGGTTCCCCGTATGAGTCTTGGTTCCTTCCAAGGTTTCTTCCTCGTGTGCTGAGGGAGTTTTTCCTTGCCACTGTTGCCCCTGGCTCGCTCATAGGAGGCTTGGACCCGGATCTCTGTAAAGCTGCTTTGTGATGACTTTTTGTTGTGAAAAGCGCTATATAAATAAAATTTGATTGATTGATTGATGGTTATCGTGCTGTGTGTGACATCACTGTTTCATTAAATTTAAGATTTAATTTTTTTTATTTCCAAAATGTATATAAAATTTTAACGGCTGTGGTGATTTTGCTGACTTTTCTGATGCAATATATATTTCTAAATAAATAAATGTATCATATTAAGGTTTTTACCCATTTCCATATTTTCAGTCATTTGTACAATCTGCATACTCTATTAAAGTTTAATGTATTTAAGTCATAAAATAAGAAAAAACAACTGTTTGATCATTGATGATGAATTGGGCTAATTTACCCCAACTTCGATCTTGTGATCGTCCGTGACTAACACTTCAGAACTCAAAGAAGGCAACTCAAAACAAAGTGGAGGGAATGTGAAATTCAAAATTTTTACATGCAATTAATTCTTCAGCAATAGAACCAAAACTTGACGAATGTGTTGAATGTGAGTTTGAACGTTGGGTGTGTAAGTCAAGAGATTATCAGTGTAAGTTATGAAAAACTTGCCTAACATCTCAGAGGATATCATTAATCAGTGTTTGAAACACTGAAGGGGCATTTCTCAAATGCATTACCAACTGTGTCCCTATAATTGCATTAAATTTGTATATATAATATACAAAAAAGCTGGTAAAGTGAGGTAAACCTGTGAGTGTTCTTCTCCAGGTTGTATTACTAAAAAATTAATAATCTACGGACATAGCCGTGGGAATGTATTTAGAGGTGGCATGATCTGTGAAGCTGCTCTCCACAACCTTAAAAGCCTTGCAGCGTCACAGTATCATGAACCAAACCGAAGCAGAAAAGAGAAAATGAACATATACCGATGTTTCTATATGGTCTAGTACTCGTTTAAACTTCCCCAAACACACCAGCACACTCTAAAAGTTCCTTGAAAAATATATGAATCCATTTATTCATAAATCAGGTATGGGACATTTCCCCAGAGGTAAGAATATAGAGACGTGACTGTATATAAACAAATAATATAGAGACAAGGGTTATTTTAAACAAATGAGTTTTATGGCAAAAAATATTAAAATGGTTAAAGGGATACTTGAGAACTCAGGCCTGAACTCTGTAGAAAAAATGGTGTAGCATGAGATTGTCTGGTACAGTGTGAAATACGACTTCCTTAGAAGACAAGGATATTTTTTAATTGAGCTCCTATGATATATTGAGTCCTTGGGGAGATAAGGGTACCATTTTGTGTCCTATGGAATGCAACCTAATAGGAGGGGCGAGATTACCTTACCCCAAAATGTGTATGTAAACTGTGGTTTTCCGTGTGTCTTTGTGAGTGAGTCTTTGGGAGGCCTTCTGAGACTGCTCCCCAATGTTTTAAGAAATTAAAGAGCCTGCTAATCTTCCAAGAAAGTTGTCTTCATCTTTTAAATATTTTTAAAAGAACTAGAAACTTTTATTTGAACTTATTCTTTCAAGTATTATAGTTAGACTAGATATAAGATTAACACGTTGTGAGAATGACATTTTGGTGGCCCGTCCTAAGGGGACTCTGAGAGACCCCGACCGGTGGCAAAAGATCGTTATCAACACCAGAACTTGTGCATTTCGTTTTGGGGGTGAGAGAACCAACCTCATCGTAGCATGCACATTAAAATGGGTAAGCAGAGCCTTTTTTCACATAAATTCTGGATATTGATGAGCTTGTGTCTCTCTGCCACAAAAAGTTGTAATGCAGTTTGATATGTAAAGAAGGCTTGTTGGAAGAGAGGTATGATTAAAAAACTTTTGGAAAAAAGGAGTAACAGAAAAAAAACAGCCATAAAAAGTCCAAAAGAAATTAAAAAAAAAAAAAAAAAATACAGTTGTTGGTCCTTTAAAAAATGGGCGGCACGGTGGTGCAGCAGGTAGTGTCGCAGTCACACAGCTCCAGGGGCCTGGAGGTTGTGGGTTCGATTCCCGCTCCGGGTGACTGTCTGTGAGGAGTTGGTGTGTTCTCCCCGTGTCCGCGTGGGTTTCCTCCGGGTGCTCCGGTTTCCTCCCACAGTCCAAAAACACACGTTGCAGGTGGATTGGCGACTCAAAAGTGTCCGTAGGTGTGAGTGAACGTGTCTGTGTTGCCCTGTGAAGGACTGGCGTCCCCTCCAGGGTGTATTCCCGCCTTGCGCCCAATGCTTCCAGGTAGGCTCTGGACCCCCCGCGACCCTAAATTGGATAAGCGGTTACAGATAATGGATGGATGGATATTTACCCGTACTGAAGTAAATCTAATCTCTACTTGTTTTCTCCACAGACTTTCCAAATAGTGACTGGTTTGATCATACTCTTATTAGGAATCATACTATCAATCCACACTTTGATCTCTTTAACAGTCATAACTGGGATGTTCATCTGGGCTTCTTTGCTGGTGAGACTTTTACATTACATCCAAACAGAGACCTACCTATACATATTTTCCAGTGTTTTCACTGCAGTCCGCTCATGTTTCTTCTCTTCCTCAGTATGTCACCGCTGGTGCTCTGTCTGTTTCAGCAAGCAAGAATTTTAAGAAGGGACTGGTACGTAATACACACAAGTGCAATTATTGTTTTCTTTCTGGGTATTCCCCCAGAACACTAGATAAAACTCCAGTCATACACAGCTCCACCTACCCTCCAAGACAAGCCAAGGATCACCTCTATAAATATAAATATAACTGGACATCTCAGCAGGTTAGGATCTACTTAATCAGTCAACACACACCAGCACTGGTTCTCACTGTTGTTGTGAGGTGAGGAGGAGACGTGGGGGAATCTATGGCCAGGAGAGGCCAAGAAAACACTCTCTTGCTCTCTTGGTCTTACAATATCCTCATCCCAGTCTTGGATGTCTGAGGCAAACACCAAGTATTCAGCCAATGATCTGCTGATGATAGGGGATAAGACTTACAAGACTAAAGTGTAACACTTTTTTATTTTATCATTGTCTTACACTCAGTGGTTTTCAACCTCCAAACTCCACCAATGTGTCTAATCACAGAATTTGTGCCCCACTGGTTCTTCCTCTCTTCCGGGGGAAAGATGAGAGCTTAAAGTCTTGATGAAATCTTGCTTGCTTTACTTAAAATTTGACGCATAATCTGAGCTGGACCACCCTATACACTTACTACGTACACTGTCTACCCCTCACGTCAAGTTAAGGAGAGGTAGTGTATCATCAGAAGATGAAGGGAAAATATTCTTCAGGAAATGAAAGGAGGGAAAAAAGTCTCCATGAGACTGAGCTGCGAGAACAGCATTGAGGTAAACCTGGGACTGTTCTTCTCCATGTTGTATTATTATAAAATAATAATCTATGGGCGTAGCCATGGGAATATATTATGAGGTGACATGGACTGTGCAGAAAAAAGAAAATAAACATAAACCGATGTTTTTATACTGTCTAGTACTCGTTTAAACTTCACCACACACCACCTTAAACATGACGTACTTGATTCCAAGTGTGAAGTTCGACTTTGAAGTTTCAGTTTCGCATTAAATGCTGTTGAGATATTCACACTATCACCAGCATATATGACGTTTTTGTTAAACACCTTAAGCAGTGAAGCAGTTACAGACGCCTGAACAAAACTACTGCCACATTTAAGGGGAAACAAAGCTGCAAGCTGGAAATTATACAGCTACGTTTGCTTCTTTTCCTTCCATATTAAAGGCTGTGTAGTGCTTTAATAGTCTAAAGGTGAAAACAGCACGGCAGCAGCTCTCTGCGCTTGTGTCAGTAGGTCAAAGAGGCACGACGTGTCTACACTTATACTGTATTTTAGGACTCTAATGATGAGAAGATTGACCACATTGTTTTTCTTTCAGCTGATTGTTTTCTTCTACTTTGTCTTCACATGTACATAATTCTCACTTTGATTCTCTTTATTTATGCCTTTGGATTTAGACCTTCTGAGCTGCATTGGTTTTGCTCGTTTCTGAACTAATGAAACATTTGGCAAAGTACAAAACTTCACTGAGAACAATGCTGACTAACTGTGGCTTATACTGGCTGTTTATTGAGGTTTCTTCATGTTTTCTGTCCAGGTGACGGGCTCTCTGGTGATGAATGTGCTTAGCACTGTCGCAGCAGGAATAGCCATAGTCATGCTGTCTTTGGATTTAGCTGTTTTGGGGAGTAATGGATGCAGATACGACTATAGCTGCAGGAGTGAGGTGACTCTTTTATTGTTGTCCTGTTTGTATGAGCATCACCTTATGGTGAATAAACTGGTTCAGTCAGGAACTTCAAAGCAGTTTGATTCTTAATCCTGTCTGAGCTACACTTCATGGTAACAATGTATAAGTAATAAATGATCACTTTTATAGATACAGTTTTTTTGCTGGTAGAATGTGAGTGCTTGTTCCTGAAAGAGGTTGAATGATAAAACAATGATGTCTTTCAGGGACTGGCTGATGGGATCAAAGGAGTTCTGTTGGTTTTCACTATCGTTCAGTTCATTGTGTGCATCTGCATCTCCGTGTTTGCCTGTAAATCCAGCTGTAGCAACGAACCAGTGGTAATAACACACACACACACACACACACTGGACACTGCATTGGAAACCCAAGCCTCATATTTACACACTGGCCACTTTATTAGAAGCCGCTACTTCACACTTCCAAACAAAGGAACAACATAGAAAATAATAATAAAAAGCTAAGAAAAAACACTGAAAGTGAATGTGTTCAAACCTTTGATTGGTACTGTACATTCACAACATGTGGGAAATGGCTCAAAACAAAGAAAACTCTCCCTGAGAGGCGTGTCCAAACATTTGACATGTACTGTAACTCTCACACTACATATTTAACACAATGCGTTTACACAAACTTAACCCTACATCATGGTGATAGTAGCAGTATGTGTATTTCCCACTTTAGAGGTGCAAAAATGAGACATTGCTCCAGGTTGGCAGATGTGTGTATTACATGTTTTACACCTGATATAATTATGTCTTTGAGCAGAACCCTGTAGTGTTCATGAAGACGGTTCACATGTGTTTGGTTTCTGCTGCAGTATTCATCACATTCTCTGTTTGTTTGTAGGTGAATGTGACTGTGGTTGCAAACCCTGGAGGATACAACTCAGTGGTCAATCCTTTACCCCAACAACTTGCCCCCAGCAACCAACAGGTCAGAGAAACCTATTTTTATATATTTATTTATATATTTATTTATTTGACATTGACTGTACAGCAACATTTGAACTGTAACATACAATTATTCATGAAAACCAGGTTCTCTGTATACAGTGTTTGTAGCAGAAATCTAATTTAAAACCTTTGTTCATATAAATGTTTTGTTTGTTTGTTTGTTTGGCCTTGTTTGATTAAAACGGGAGGGATGGAGAAGGAAGGGCAAATAAAGGGAAGAAAGGGAGTGAAAACAATTATATTTGAGAGCAATATTTTTTTTAAACCATAATTTAATACTTCTACTAAAAACAGTTAAATTCGACTGTGTTTTCATCTCATTGGGTAAACAGTTCCAAAGTGTTTCTCCTTTTGAACTGATTGTCCAACAAAGGTTTTGCACAACACAATATCACAATTACCATCTGTTGAAGCCCGTGTACTAACTCTACTAGTGCACTCTTGTCTTATAACAAACTCATTAAGCAAATGCAAGTGTCCCCTACAGGGGTCACTGTGGATACAAAATCATTTTAAGACACTGCTGCCAACTAAGAGAAATAAATGACACAGATACAGATTAATAGCAGTGGAGCAGTGTTTATTATAAGGGAAAAAAACGGTAAAAACAATTTAGGGTTGGTAAATACAACAAACAAGGTCAAGTCAGGAGAACAGAGAGAGAAAACAAACCCAAAGAGCTAATCCAGAAATAGCACAACCTGACAGAACACCGGGTTATAATGCCTCTCTCTTTGTTGTAATTTGTAATACGCATAAAATATTTGTGTAATATATTCCGTGTCAATATTCCATGGTGGTTGACGAGCTAATTAGTTCGTGAACCACTGCGGATACAGAATGACACAGATTTAGTAACTTAATCGCCATAACCAGCCTGTCTAGTCGCCCAGCATCCCTCTTCTTTATGCTTCCTCCCCAGCATACCACAGCATAAAAGAGGACACTGGCAACAACAGTCTGGTAAAACATACTTAGGAGCTTACTGCAGACATTGAAGGACCCCAACCTCCTCAGGAAGTACAGCCTGCTCTGCCCTTTCTTGTAGAGTGCTTCAGTATTGGCTGACCGTTCCAGTTTATTTTCTAGGTGTAAGCCCAGATACTTATAGGTGTCCAACACCTCCACATCGACCCCATCAATGGTGACTGGTAGCAGGACAGGCTTTGACCTGCGGAAGTCCACCACCATCTCCTTGGTCTTTGAAGTGTT
Organism: Hoplias malabaricus; assembly: GCF_029633855.1. Taxonomy (NCBI): domain Eukaryota; kingdom Metazoa; phylum Chordata; class Actinopteri; order Characiformes; family Erythrinidae; genus Hoplias; species Hoplias malabaricus. The sequence continues at coordinate 77,295,309 of NC_089802.1, read as the reverse complement.
CAGTTGGAGGTGGTTCAGTTTGCACCATTTCACAAAGACCTCCTCCAGGCTCCTGTACTCCTCCTCCTGCTCGTTCCTGATTCACCCCACAATCACCATATCATCAGAGAACTTCTGCATGTGGCACAACTCAGTGTTGTAGCAAAAGTCAGATGTGTACAGGGTGAACAGGACCGGTGAGAGCACACTTCCCTGTGGAGCTCCTGTGCTGCAGATCACAGTGTCGGAGAGACAGTTCTTCAGTCTCACGTACTGTGGCTGCTCTAACAGATAATCTGTAATCCAGGTTATCAAGTGAGCGTCCACACCCATCTGTTGGAACTTGTCTCCCAGTCTGGAGGTTGGATGGTGTTGAAAGTGCTTGAGAAATCAAAGAACATGATTCTGAGGTGATTGTCTCAGGGGGTAGTTGGATGGCTGGAGACTGATGGCTATTGACTGCAACCATTAACACCATGTGGGGGAGGGGTGTGATTGCCTGTGATGGGGGTCAGGCACACACACAAGAGCAGTGTCTGAGTCAGCAAGGGGTGGCTGGCATACAACTGTCTTCGGAGCTGGATCAGGAACAGGACAGTCAAACCTGCAGTAAAACTGGTTCAGCTGATTCATCATGTCCAGATCCCCCTCAACAGAACTGCTGCTCTTCTTGAGACCAGTGATGGTCTTCAAACCATCCCAAACCTCCCTCATGTTGTTCTCCTGCAGCTTCTGTTCCACCTTCCTTCTATAGTCCTCCTTAGCCTTTTTCAGCTTGACTTTGAGAAGGGCCTTGACATTGCTGGTTATCCAAGGCTTGTTGTTGGGAAAGCAGCATACAGTTCTCGTGGGAACAACAATGTCCATACAGAAGTTCAGGTAGTCAGCAGTGCAATGTGTGACCTCCTCTAGGTCCTCACCACTCTGTAACATGCTCCAGTCTGTGAATCGGAAGCAGTCTTTCAGAGCCTCACCTGCTTCAGGTGTTCATTTCTTGAAGGTGCATGTGGTGGCTGGTAGCCTCTGTACTTTGGGCTTGTACACTGGCTGTAGATGAATGAGGCTGTGGTCTGACTTCCCCAGCGGGGGGAGGGGCATGGCACTGTATGCATCCCTCAAGTTTGCATACATGAGGTCTATTGTTCTGTTTTTTCTAGTAGGGCAGTTGACAAACTGGTAGAAATTCATGAGAGTGGAGTCCAATGTTATGTGATTGAAGTCACCCAAGATCGCAAAAAAGGCATCAGTGTGTTGAGTTTGCAGCCTTGCAATTGTTGAATAGATGACGTCACACACTCTGTCCGGAAGTGTACGCAGTGGAACCTAAACACACATCACAATGGCGTGCGAGAATTCTCTCAGCATGTAGTACGGTCGGAGGCTGACTGCCAATAACTCCACATACTTACAGCATACAGTCTCCTTCACTGTAACATGTCCGGGATTGCACCATCTGTTGTTAACGTACATCACCAGTCCACCTCCCTTCTTCTTGCCAGAAAGTTTACAGTCTCTGTCCAAGCGAGCCACACTGAAGCCAGGCAGCTCAACGTTAGCAGTGGGGATTTGGCTGGTTAGCCATGTCTCCGTAAAGCATATCAGGCTACACTCTCTGTATAACTTCTGGTTTCTTACCAAGGCAGCCAGTTCGTCAGACTTGTTAGCCAGAAAGTTCACGTTTCCCATCACCATCGAAGGAACTGCAGGCTTGTATCTCCACTTCTTCTCACGCCGCCTTGATTTCACTTTTATCCCCGTACAGCACCCTTTAAAGCACGATAGCCCCTCCGGAATGTTGACGTTAACTCTGCCAGCATTCTTCCGTAGTGCGATCAGCTGATTCCTCGTGTACCCAAGTTTGCTGTCACTGGGTTGTTGCGATTGGTCCATATCCATAGGATAGAATAAAACACTCCTCAAGGTGTGTTCCTAAAAATTTGCAAGATAAAAAGTAAACAAAAACTTAATTAACAAAGAGGAGCAACCTCAAGATGTTGCCACTGTCGTCTGTGCCATTTTTTGTGCCATTTTTTTTGTGTATACAGTGTTTGTAGCAGAGATCTAATTTACAACCCATGTCCATATAAATGTTTTGTTTGTTTGTTTGTTTGGCCTTGTTTGATTAAAAAGGGGGTGGCACAGTGGCACAGCAGGTAGTGTCGCAGTCACACAGCTCCAGGGGCCTGGAGGTTGTAGGTTCGATTCCTGCTCCGGGTGACTGTCTGTGAGGAGTTGGTGTGTTCTCCCCGTGTCCGTGTGGGTTTCCTCCGGGTGCTCCGGTTTCCTCCCACAGTCCAAAAACACACGTTGGTAGGTGGATTGGCCACTCAAAAGGAGTCCGTAGGTGTGTGTGTGAGTGAATGTGTGTGTGTGTGTGTGACTGTGTTGCCCTGTGAAGGACTGGCGCCCCCTCCAGGGTGTATTCCCACCTTGCGCCCAATGATTCCAGGTAGGTTCTGGACCCACCGCAACCCTGAACTGGATAAGGGTTACAGATAATGAATGAAAGATGATTAAAAAGGAAGGCATGGAGAAGGAACAATATTTTTTTTTAACCATAATTTAATACTTCTACTAAAAACTGTAAAATTGGACTGCATTATCATCTCAATAGGTAAACACTTCCAAAGTGTTTCTCCTTTTGAACTGATTGTCCAAAAAGGTTTTGCACAACACAATACGACAATTACCATCTGTTGAAGCCCGTGTACTAACTCTACTAGTGCACTCTTGTCTTATAACAAACTCATTAAGCAAAAGCAAGTGTCCCCTACAGGGGTCACTGTGGATACAAAATAATTTTAAGACACTGCTGCCAACTAAAAGAAATAAATGACACAGATACAGATTAATAGCAGTGGAGCAGTGTTTATTATAAGGGAAAAAACGGTAAAAACAATTCAGGATTGGTAAATACAACAAGGTCAAATCAGGAGAACAGAGAGAGAAAACAAACCCAAAGAGCTAACCCAGAAATAGCACAACCTGACAGAACACCGGGTTATAGTGCCTCTCTCTTTGTTGTAATTTGTAATACGCATGAAATATTTGTGTAATATATTCCGTGTCAATATTCCATGGTGGTTGACGAGCTAATTAGTTTGTGAACCACTGCGGATACAGAATGACACAGCTTTAGTAACTTAAACGCCATAACTGAAGCAGCCATGATTTATTGTGATCGACTTGCATGGTCTTGGAAATCTACCTTATTTTTACAGTGTGCTACTTTAATATTCAGTCATTGTGGACAAATTTGTTCAACTGTACATGTGCACATCATTTATAATCCCCACAAACAGCATGAGTTAAAGTGGGATCCATCACTCTCTCTCTTTTTCTCTTCTTAAAAAACCCTCCCTTGATCCTTGGATATGTTGAATTTTGATGAATCTATTTTAATTTCAGAGTATTACTTTAGATATACTAAGTTACTACCGATTGAAATGTAAAATTACATTAAAATGTCTCACATTATATTTAAAGACATTTCCAACAACTGAGCTGCAAGTAGCTTACACAGATTTCCTAATGTGTGTGTGTGTGTTTTGCAGTGGATGTGCACAGCGAGTGGTTTGTCCTCCAGCAGTCCTCCAATGGAGAATCCTCCGATGTACAGTCCTCCAGAGTACAGTGAGGTCAAAGGCCAACATGGAAACAGCGAGTAAAATAAATCAGTACAACTTTACTGTAGATCACTGTTAATAAGGCTACATTAGATTAAGAATTTGAAGGGAATTCCAGACACTTTTTAAAATTTTAATTCAACTCAGTGTTCAAGTGAGAAACGTAAATGTATTTCTTTATAGATTTTATAGATATTTACACATCTGATGTAAATACCGTGTAATCATAAGACAAATGTTGCCTTATACTCAAACACCAAAGCACTATCTGACCCAGGTTCTGTTGGGTTGATGTGGTGTGATGTAGCTCACATGATAGCTCTGTATACATTTAATTTAAGACTCTGTTCTTTTGTTTTTCAGTGGTTTTTGTTTTCTCTGATCTTGCAGCGGATGTTTTATCGTGATGTGTGTGACATCACTGTTTCATTAAATTTAAGATCTTATTTTTTTTTATTCCAAAATTTATATAAAACTTTAACAATATATATTTCTAAATAAATAAATGTATCATATTAAGGTTTTTACCCATTTCCATATTTTCAGTCATTTGTACAATCTGCGTACTCTATTAAAGTTTAATGTATTTAAGTCATAAAATAAGAAAAAACTGTTTGATCACTGATGATGAATTGGGCTTATTTACCCCAACTTCAATCTCGTGATCGTCTGTGACTAACACTTCAGAACTCAAAGAAGGCAACTCAAAACAAAGTGGAGGAAATGTGAAATTCACAACATTTACATACAATTAATTATCCAGCAATGAAACCAAGACTTGACGAATGTGATGTATGTGAGTTTGAAAGTTGGGTGTGTAAGTCAAGAGATTATCAGTGTAAGTTATGAAACACTTGCCTAACATCTCAGAGGATATCGTTAATCAGTGTTTGAAACACTGAAGGGGCATTTCTCAAACCGAACGGCATGACCAACTGTGTCCCTATAATTACTGTAAAACCATAATCTTTCGCTGTATATATTCTTTGTAATTTTACAGCCAAATTGTAGTGAAATTATGAGATTTCATCCATAGAATACATTATAATACAAGGGTTAGCTATGTTATTTCAAAGAATCATTCAGTCAATCTACAGCAAGAATCTGTCAAATTACAGGCTTTTTTAATTAAAAGAACAAACATTACTGCCTTTTAAATCTAATTACAAATTTTATTAACAGAACTTTACCGGTCAATAAATGTCCTTATCTTATAAATGTACAGAACATAACCGTTAAATGTTGGTTAATGTGCCTACTAAATATTATTATTAATACTATATTACTGTTTATCCATGAGGTCTCACTATTATAGTACTAGAGGTTCCTGGTTAAATACAGAAAAAATATGTAAACTTACACAAATTGAACCCTATATAAAAGTCTGTTGTTAGGGTGTTTACAGATCCAAGTTTTATTTTTTAATATACTTTCAGAAATGTTCAATTATCTAACAATTATATACCATGAAAAAAAAAAAACTAGTTTCATGTAAAAATAACAGTAATCTTACAATACATTACTTGTCAGGTTATATTGTTCTATAAATTCCAATGGTATACTTTAATTTTACATACATACACAGGAAATAATACACTAGTGCTTTCTTATTATTTTTAGTGAAGCCATTAACCAATACAAATGCTCAATACAGTCATTTATTTTGACATTTGAATTTCAACCATTATGACAACTGAGGAATTTTATATGAGTTAATACAAAGCACAAGGGCCAGTCACATCAGCTTATACATAAACAGTCCTTAAAAAAAGGCCTCCATACAGTTCTTTTACACAGTTATTCTCAAACTCTTGGAGGCACCCTGCCCTTCACATTTTAGTGGATTTCCTTCATTCGAATCTGCGTTTGCAGCCAGGACCAGAGAGTAACAATTGGCCGTACTCTCTCTAGTTGGGTAGATGGCACTTTCCCCACAGCACCCCTGAGCAGTTGGTTGGCACAGGCGTCTCTTGATAGCACTTTCCTTCTAGTGATTTTATCTGCTTGGGGATTTTGGACCAGTAGCCATTCATAAAGACACAGTAGCAGAGTTGTATATGAGGAGGCATACATCGATATTCACCCACATGTCAACAGCAACGTGTGTGATAGGGGACTCCTAGCAGATGGGTTGGACAAATAGCCAGTCTAATTTGGGGCAAAAAGAAGGGAAGACAATTCCATAACTCCAGGCTTTAAACACTGTGGACAGTTTCTCCCAGTCTTGTTAGCCATCATTAAACCAGTGGCCACTGCTTCATCTGTAAGGAGAAAAACAAATGTTAATACTTTTACCCTGCAATTAGTTTACACTAATTGACATTGTGCATATATTTAAATCAGTTTAGTATGCATATCATCATAATATTAAATCCAAAAATCTGAAACCCCAAATACACAGTTTTAGGAAGATTCTGGCTTACAAATGCTGATTGATCTTTAGACATGTGGGCCAATTCTGGCATGAATGTTTGTTCAGTTAGAAGAAGTACACATTCATCACTGTAATTTGAAATGCATCACCTGTTTCCACCTTGTCAGTGTTTTTAGGGAAAGTACAGTGCACCTTTTAGGGAAGGGTGTCTTTAATCCTGTCCATGTCATATACTATATACAAAACGGATTCCGAAAAAGTTGAGACACTGAACAAATTGTGAATAAAAACTGAATGCAATGATGTGGAGATGGCAAATGTCAACATTTTATTTGTAATAGAACATAGATGACAGATCAATAGTTTAATCTGAGTAAATGTAACATTTTAAAGGAAAAATATGTTGATTCAAAATTTCAGTGTCAACAAATCCCAAAAAAGTTGGGACAAGTAGCGATAAGAGGCTGGAAAAAGGAAATTGAGCATATAACTTACAGCTGGAAGACCAATTAACACTAATTAGGACAATTGACAACATGATTGGGTATAAAAAGAGCTTCTCAGAGAGCCAGTGTCTCTCTGAAGCCAAGATGGTAAGAGGATCACCAATTCCACCATTGTTACACAGAAAGATAGTGCAGCAATACCAGAATGGTGTTACCCAGCGTAAAATAGAAAAGACTTTTATGTTATTATCATCAACCATGCATAACAGCAAAACATTCAGAGAATCTGGAACAATTGCTGTGCGTAAGGGCCAAGGCCGTAAATCTCTTCTAGATGCTTGTGATCTCCGGGCCCTTAAATGTCACTGCACCTCAAACAGGAATGCCACTGTCAAGGAAATAACAGAATGATCTCAGGAATACTTCCAGAAAGCATTGTCAGTGAACACAATCCACCGTGCCATCCGCCGTTGCCAGCTTAAACTCTACAGTGCAAAGAGGAAGCCATTTCTAATCAAGCTCCACAAGCTCAGATGTTTGCACTGGGCCAGGGGTCTTTTAAAATGGAGTGTGGCAAAATGGAAGACTGTTCTGTGGTCAGATGAGTCACGATTTGAAGTTCTTTATGGAACACAGAGACACCATGTCATCCGGACCAGAGAGGACAAGGATAACCCAAGTTGTTATCAATGCTCCGTCCAGAAGCCTGCATCACTGATGGTATGGGGTTGCATGAGTGCTTGTGGCATGGGCAGCTTGCATGTCTGGAAAGGCACCATTAATGCAGATAACTATGTTCAGGTTCTAGAACAACATATGCTCCCACCTAGACGTCATCTCTTTCAGGTAAGACCCTGCATTTTTCAACAAGATAATGCCACACCACATTCTGCAGCAATCACAACATCATGGCTACGTAGGAGAATAATCTGGATACTGAAATGGCCAGCCTGCAGTCCAGATCTTTCACCTATAGAGAACATTTGGCGCATCATAAAGAGGAAGGTGCGACAAAGACGGCCCAACATGTTTGAACAGTTACAGGCCTGTATTAGACATGAATGGGAGAGCATTCCTATTTCTACACTTGAGAAATTGGTCTCCTCTGTCCCCAGACGTCTGTTGAGAGTTGTAAGAAGAAGGGGGGATGCCACACAGTGGTAAAAAATGGCCTTCTTCCCAACTTTTTTGGGATTTGTTGAACTTTTTTCCCTTAAAATGATACATTCTCTCAGTTTAAACTTTTGATCTGTGATTTGTGTTCTATTCTGAATAAAATATTACATGTTGGCACCTCCACATCATTGCATTCAGTTTTTATTCACAATTTGTTTAGTCTCCCAACTTTTTTGGAATCCGGTTTGTACTACTATGCTTCATCTTTATTTCTTTTTTTGAGATGACTGCATGAATGATGACAAGTGAACATTTTTTGTTTATTGTATTTGGACATGCTACTAAAATACTTCTGACAAAGTTGGTACATTTTCACGTATTTCTGAATATAATGTTTCTTTTTAAATACTAAACTATTAAAATGTGCCAATAAGTTTGACCACAACTGTATGAGCTAGATCTGGACCATACCTTTTAAATATATGCTCACTTTACAGTGCGTGGGCCATGTATGAAATAGTCTTACTGATTTTACTGAGCTTCAGCTGAATAGCTGTTTAAACCTTTCTTTCTGACCCATTTTTCTTGATTTCTATTTACTATGTGACGTGGTAGTCATGTAGACCCATATGCTAATCATTCATTCATTCATTATCTGTAACCGCTTATCCAATTCAGGGTCGCGGTGGGTCCAGAGCCTACCTGGAATCATTGGGCGCAAGGCGGGAATACACCCTGGAGGGGGCGCCAGTCCTTCACAGGGCAAAACAGACACACACATTCACTCACACACTCACACATACGGACACTTTTTGACATATGCTAATCAGCTCTGCAAACATATCTAGTAAAACCTTAAGCTGCAGGTTAGCCAAAAATCAAGAAAAGCAGGTAGATAATTTTGTTTTTCAATTATTTCAGACCAGGTTAGACTGAATCCTACTACATTGGCAGATCACCATTAAAACACTGCTATATCACATTCCTAAGCCATCTTATTTGTGTGAACACAACCAAAAACCAACATATCTTGATTACATCCTCTTGCTTGTAAGAATATTTCGAAAGCGTGGGAACAAGGCGAAGTGCATTCCTGATGACTGGGTTAAAAAGGGGTTTTCCTTACAAACCAGGGACAGAAATGACAGGAGGGAGGGGTGGTGTTAAAAATGTATTCAAGTATGGTTCCACAAAAGATGTCAAAAAGCTATACAAATTTCACAAGGATATCACTGTTACACTGTTACCATATTTCACTTTTACTGTTTACTGCTAACTCATTTTGTTAACGTTACACAATAAATCATCTCAAAACTACAAACTAATTGCTTTTAAGCAGCGACGCAATATATTTTTATGTTGCACCTGCTGCTTTAAGCAGTGGCACAATATATTGTTCTTCTAATTTTCAGTATTTCAGTATTCTTATTATTCCGCGTTTCCTTGTCCGCTTAACTCGTCCCGCAGTTTTCGATCTATCAACTCCGTTCCAGCTGGAAATTGTGCATCTTATAGCGACAATGTGGGCTTGTATACAGCTTTCCGATACCCGCACTCGTTCACCCAATACACGCATTTTCCACTCCGTTTTTCCCCAGTCATTTTTATGGAAATAATTTTCAAAGTGCTCGAACTCTGTCAATTTTTAAGCTATGGACACGAGATTTCAGACATTCGGACCCGGGCGCACCGGGACCTGTCACATCCATTTTTTGATCTCTTCTTCCCTTTCTATCCCTCCTTCAAAATCCCTCCCTTCATTTCATTGGTGGCAGTTAGAGTGGGTGATGTCACTGCACTCCGTTTTTTCACTTTTCAGCTGAACAATAGTTTCACCTAGAAACTATTCATTTACATTTTAAATGGTAGAGAAACTTGTCCTTTCTAGCACTGGTAAATTTGAACATTATTGAAAATACGGTTTTTGAGTTATGAATTTTTGTTTGGCACTAGGGAAGGTTTCGGCTCCCATATAGTTCAATGTATTTTTAGAGCTGCTCAGAGTGCAGTTTCTAAATTTTTCTCCTGTTTTTAACTTATCATAACACGCTCAATTCACACTCAATCTGCAGATTTTTTATACCAGATAGATCCCCAGAGTCTCCTTGTTGCAACTGTAAGTTATTTGGGAATATCTTCCGAGCTATTAGCATTTGTTCGGAGGGTGGGTACTCCCATAGAAATACATGGGCAGTCTCTAACATTTTAAAGGTCATTTTTAAGGGGGACGTTTTAATTATCCAGGGTTTTTTAGAATCCCTCATTCACAATATACTGGCTGTCTTTTCAACATTTTAACCTTTATTTCAAGTGGTAATTTTTAAAGGTGTACGTCTCAATACAATTGTGGGTTTCTTAAGGTGGAATTTTTCTTAAGGTGCTATTTAAAATTTATTGGCCATCTTTTTATGCTTTTAAGACTCTTTTGGCCTGCGATGAACGACGGGGGATGGTTCTTGAGTTATGAAGGTTTATTCAGCACTTGGAGGGTTTTGGTTCCCATAGAGTTCAATGTATTTTCAGAAAGCAGAATTTTACAAATCTCTCCTGTTTTCAACTCATCATTACACCATCAATTCTGGATCAAACTTAATTTTTTTTTACACCAACTCGATCGCCTGACTGTCTTTGTCGCTATTGTATGTTTCGTTCAATTTTGGACTTTGGAAAGTTTTCGAGCTACGGGTGATTTTTAGTGGGTTCCTCCCCCCTAAATTCATTGAATCATGAGTCTGTCAGTTGTGTTCTGTGTTCTGTGAGCGTGCATGTGAGAGAGAGAGAGAGGCGGGAGGGGAAGGCGGCAGAGGGAGAGACGGAGGAGGAGAGGTGTGAACACCGAAATACATAGGCAGTCTCTAAGACATTAAAGGTCATTTTTAAGGTGGACGTCTTAATTATCCAAGGTTTCTTAAGGGTTTCGGACCTCCATAGAGTCGAATGTAAATTGCCTGTGGGAGACTGCTCTCTTAACATCCCACTACCAACAGCTTAGCAGTCAACTCCTTCACCATAGCGTCACCTATGGACCCACGCGTTTACCGTATAGACGACCTCGCTTGAAACGGGAAAGACGCGGATCGGGGGACAGGATTTTCAGCGGCACATCATCTCGCATTTCCTTCTGGAAATGCAGACCTCTAGGTATTTTCTGTATCTTTAAATAAACTAACAGAGTACGTAATAATACATTATTGGTTTGTGTTTTTCCACCAATTACTGTTTTTTTCACATGGATAATTTATAAATTAACACTCAAAACCCTTAAAAAACCTTGTTTAAAACAGTGATTTCCTTCTGTTTCAATGGTATATTTTCTTTTTACAGAAAAAAACAGAAAAAATATCTGTAATTTTTAACAGTTAACCCCATGGACCCTATATATATAGCTATTTTGCTATTCCGTTTTTTTTGTCAGTGTCTCTTTCAGTTGCATTTAAACAGTAATTATGTGACATATTGAATATGGCTATGTTGTTTTATTTTCTAAAGAACCTTAGCTACTCAAATATGTAATCACTTGAGGTTTTCATGCTGACCGATAAATCAATTTTTCTATAAATTTGTCATGTTTCGACCAAAAATTTTACCTAGCGCCTGCTTTTTTTTCATATTTCTCAATGTACAGCCTTGAAATCATATTCCCACATCGGATATCTTGACACAGATTGTTAGTGTGAGGTGTCTGTTAGTTGAAAACATAAGCATTTTTTATTCTAATTTATTACGTGTCATATTACTGTGATAAAATAAATTTGTAGCATCAGAGGGACATATTTTTCTTGATATTCTAAGCTCTGGGATGTATGACTGATAAAGTTCTGACAGTCACAGCAGGCCCAGACTTTCAGGAATTTAGTTCAGGGCAAATATGGACAATATCCCAACAAATAAAAAACATTTTGGTACTTTGGCAGTTTTCTCAGATGCTGATAATGTTTACAGTTATTATTATTATTATAATCTTTTTAAAAAATGATGAAATAATACTTGTTAATTTAGAAAACACACAATAAATAATTATTTAAACTTTTTAGTTTATATTTGTTGATCTAATGCAGTGTTATTTGATGTGAAACCTAAAAAAAACCTTGAAAAACTATAAATCAATAATAGGAATATGTTTTTGCTGATGACTCATATTTTTCTGCGCAGAGACAGCGTGGGTTGACGTTATGTGAGTCAAAACGAAACTGAAAGTAAACAGCGTCTTTCTTGTCGCTTTGCAGCGGTTTTTTTCTGATTTTAGCGCCTATCATTACAGTCTTTCATGACAAGGACATAAGACATACATTTTGAAGGAGCGCCTTGATTTTTAGGTGGTTTTTCACACTGGATTACTCCCAGAGGCTTCACAGCACCGCAATGAGAGCGCTATTTTTAGAAACGGTAGGATCTGCACTTTCTAACGGTATACGGAGCTCACAGACGCGTTCAGACATTCAAGACTTACAAAGCTGATTATATAAGGTGTGTTTCTACCCCGCTCATTGTGGGGTTCGAGTTGAAAGGGTTAATGTCTGTTAAAAAAAATCTTTTTTTACATTGCAATACAGGGTCCAGAGCCTACCCGGAATCATTGGGCGCAAGACTATATTTATAATTTTGTTTCTTAATTTTTTGTGTTTATATTATCTCAATTCATCTGTGTCCTGGACATATAGCCAATTAACTGTAAAGAATTCCTTGATCCTTGATTTCACATGAGGTCATTTGTACAGTGTTGAACCTTCTTCGTATGTTAGTTTATTCATTCATTCATTCATCTTGTTTGTCCTGGAAATAAAGTCTGTAAAATATGTGAAGGTCTTTGCTTTGCTCTTTCACATTGTTCACTTGACTGAGGATGATAACTGGATGTTAACTTACAGAAATACAGATAAGTTCTATAAAAGCTGCCCAGAAATATGATGTAAACTGTAAACCTGAATTGCTGGAGTCATGGAGGGTGTCCAACTTTCGCTTCCTGGGCATTAACATCAAGGATGATCTGACATGGGGCATTAATACCACAGCAGCTGTAAAGAAGGCACAGCAGAGACTGTACCAACTAACACAGAAACTGCCCTCTCCCATCCGTGGAGGACTTGTAAATTACTTGTTGCATCAGGACGGCACAAAATATTCTCAGGGACCCATACCATCCTGGACACTGCCTTTTTGAGCTGCTACCCTCTGGCAGACATTACAGGGCATTAAGGGCCATAACAAGCAGACTAAATAACTGTTTTTATGCTAGAGCCGTTATTGCACTTAACAATGCATACCTGCTGAATGAGGATGAGCAGTGCACTTATTTATATTTTTTTGTTTTTTATTTGTTTAGTGTTTAGTGTTATATAAGTAGGTAATATAAGTGTTTAGTGTTAAATGTCCAGTGTCTGTGTTAATCTTTCTACTTTAAGAAAGCATTGTACTTTTTTCAGTTTTGTTGTACCGGTGCATTAACAATAAAGACATTCAATCAATATAATAACTGAAGTTTGGGAGTTGGATCATGCCCAAACTCCTCCCCCCAGGACTTTATATACCATTCAATTTCACATCATCTCCATAATATACAAGTCACTCCTACCTTGGCCCCATCTCCCCGCCCCCCTTCTCTTTTCACATTTCTAATGGGAGGGGGGCTCAGTTCCATGCATGTTCAAACCACACAAAACTCCAGCCTAGATACGCAAACTGTAGAGGGTCCAGTGTGGGGGGAAGTAGGGTTTTGATGTGCCTCCTGACAAGCCTCTTGAAGCACTTTGTGATGACAGGTGTGAGTGCAACGGGACGATAGTAATTGAGGCAGGACACAGAAGAATTCTTAGGCACAGGGATGATGGTGGTGTTACTGAAGCATGTTGGAAAAACGGTGCTGCTCAGAGAGATGTTGGAGATATCAGTGAAGACATCATCAAGCTGGTCTGCACATTCTCTGAGCACTCTGCCAGGAATGTTGTCTGGTCCAGCAGCTTTCCGCGGGTCGACTCTGCATAGAGTTTTCCTCACGTTGGTTGCAGTAAAAGACAGCACATGGTCGCTGAAAGAAGGGGTGGACTTTCTCGCCGTTACGTTGTTCTGTGCCTCAAACCGTGCGTAGAAATGATTCAGCACGTCTGGTAGGGAAGCATCTCCGTCACAAGCAGGTGGTGTAGTCTTGTAGTTGGTGATGCTCTGGATGCCCTGCCACATGCGCCGAGTGTCTCTACTGCTCTGGAAGTGGCTGTGGATGATCTGGCCGTGTGCACGCTTTGCATCTCTGATAGATTGCCTCCCTGTTCTAGTTTTCATGTGTGTGGTGTTCATACTAACAAAGATACAGTATATTCAGTGAAACCAAAAATATGATACACATGCTGGAATAGGGCCTCAGCCATTAGAAGTGCAGTTCATAACTGGAAAAATGAGATGAACTGTACACCTTCTGAAAAGGTGCCAAAACCTGACAGATGAGTTGTACATGAGTTTGAAAACTGGGTGTAGATCAATGTAAGCTGTGAAAAACCTGCTTAACGTCTTGGAGGACATCATTAATCAAGGATTGAAACACAGAGGGGACATTCATTAAACTAAACGGCATGACCAACTCTTTGTAGAACCCTATAGTGGCATCAACAAATAATGCAACAAAAAGAAAAGCTGGTAAAGACATTTGATGATGGTAATGACAGGTTTGAAATTTCACCATCAGATTTTTGGAACAAATTCAAAATATAATATTTAGAAATTAAAGCTAAATATTAAGAATATTTAAGAAATTAAGAAAGTGATTTTTACAACATGATTTTAACCTTAATTTGGAAAACAAAAGATCCAATCTGAGGCTTTTGCAGGACCTGCCTATTCATTATTCTTTGGAAGTCCCTCCGCATGCACTTACACACACACACACACACACACACACACACACACACACACACACAGACACACTTCCTGTTTCCTAGACTCTACATTTCATGAACTATAACGAGTGTAACCCCTCCTCCCTCTGAAACCCACTCTTCATAACAGACAGCGCCAGACAGCAGAGGTTTTACAAAACACGAGTCCTTCAGACAACAACACACCAACAGCGCTTCATTTAAGGTAAATCCAGATCCTGCTTTTCTCTTCCTCTCTTTTACACTTTGTTCTTATTTGAACACAGATGTATCTCCACTGTCCCGTCATTTCAGAGCAGCAGCTGTTGTTTACACTCTCTCAGTTTTTTACCAGAAATGGACCGATAGGAATGTTCAGAATTTCCTGAAAACTAAACCCTGTGTCTTTAACTACCTTTTAGTTTTAACAGGGTTTAGTCCTTCTCTTTTTTCATTGATGATCTCTCTTTTCCTCACGGTCAGAAAAAAAAGATCTCTCTGCTGGTGCCCTCAAGGGAACATATTCAGTAACTTTAGGTAAGGAACATAACTGTCCCAACTAGCAAAATTGTATCGCCACACACTCGGGCCGAATCACGCACAGTGAAACAAAAACATATACGGCCGTAGAGTGGGCCGATAGCTCTGGCCCGAGTCTGGGAAACGCAAGTGTTGTGGCTGAGGTGCGGCTCAAATGACTTGGCCCTAGTTCAGCAAGCCATAACTAAATCGCGATAACCGGACCATGGCCGAGTTTGAGCCAGAAGCACGCCATTAGTGCCAGACTCAGCCCAGATCTGGCTCATTATCGGTTTAATAAGTTATTTCTATACACCGCATCCCCCCCACCCACACACACAACCCACCCCCACCACTATAGTATTCCCTCCATTAGTTCATGTTCATAGTTAATTTTGAAAAATGTTACTAACTTCACAGCTCTAAAAATAAACAACTTCATATGCTTTTGTTTATTTTTTTCTCTCTGTAAATAGGTTTCTATCGCTTTCAATATAACCTCCTTCAACTCATTAATCACTAGCCCAAAATCACTGCTACTCCCTAACAAATGATTACTGTATGTGGAAAAATAAAATAAAAATAAAAATTAAAAAAATAAATGCTGTAATGTGTTAGCTGCCAGGTGCATTCCCTTGTACTGACAGTGATTTACACGGTTTCTCAGGTGAGTAAATCAACTGGAGTTAAAGATGTCCGCCCCTGCTGTACCCCTCACCAACACTGGGCCTGGCTACACCATCGTGACCCATGTATTTCCACCAGAAACAACAACAACAACAACTCAACCCGGACAGAACAACCCCAGTAACAGCCTCCTGCAGCAATTCCTCAAAGGAGAACCCAAAGCTTTAGGGGTAAGAGGGGCAAATCCACCTGTTTGTAATTTTCTGATTAACAGATCATACTTTTTAAATAAATATTAAGCTTACTGCAGTGGTTTTGTCTTTGGTCTTGACTCTGTAAATATAACCTCATATCTCATATTATGTCATGTTTGGAAATGTTTTAAACTATAAATCACCCAGCTGTCCCTGCCACCACACACCAGAGGGGTAAAGCAGTTGAATTAATTGGCTTTGAGTGCATTGTTAAAAAGTAGAAACACTTGGAAACAACATGAGAAAGTAAAAGCAAAGTTGTGATTGGTTGAAAAGTCTGGAGGAGGGCCAGGACCTTCCCAGAAATGACCTCCAGGGAGAAGTCACTGCCAGAAACACAGAGAAGAAGCTGAGGGGATGAGTTTACATGTTCTCTCTGTTTATAAAGGAAGTACAGCAGTAACGTCAGAGAAGAAACATGGAGTTTCACAACACAACGACTTTTCATGTTTTCAGCTATTCATGCTTACATTAAGCAATTTTTGCAAAACATATATTTACCCGTACTGAAGTAAATCTAATCTCTACCTGTTTTCTCCACAGACTTTCCAAATAGTGACTGGTTTGATCATACTCTTATTAGGAATCGTGCTATCAACCGACCTTTGGACCCCTTTAACAGTCATAACTGGAATGTTCGTCTGGGCTTCTGTGCTGGTGAGACTTTTACATTACATCCAAACAGAGACCAACGGATACATATTTTCCAGTATTTTCACTACAGTTCTCTCATGTTTCTTCTCTTCCTCAGTATGTCACCGCTGGTGCTCTGTCTGTTTCAGCAAGCAAGAATTTTAAGAAGGGACTGGTACGTGATAAACACAAGTGCTATTATTGTTTTCTTTTGGGTTTACCCCCAGAACACTAGACAGGACTCCCCCAATCACACACAACGCCACCTACCCTCCAAGACAAGCCATGGATCACCTCTATAAATATTTCAGCTAATATAACACAACTGGACAGCTCAGCAGGTTACGATCTACTTCATCAGCAAACATACACCAGCACTGGTTCTCACTGTTGTTGTGAGGTGAGGAGGAGACGTGGGGGGAATCTATGGCCAAGAGAGGCCAAGAAAACACTCTCTTGGTCTTACAATATCCTCATCCCTGTCTTGGATGTCTGAGGCGAACAACAAGTACTCAGCCAGTGATCTGTTGAGGATATAGGATAAGACTTACAAGACTAAAGTATAACACTTTTTTTATTTTATCATTGTTTTACACTCAGTGGTTCTCAACCTCCAAACTCCACCAATATGTCTAATCACAGAATATGTGCGCCACTGGTTCTTCCTCTGTTCCGGGGGAAAGGTGAGGGCATAAAGTCTTGTTGAAATCTTGCTTGCTTTACTTAAAATTTGACACATAATCTGAGTTAATCACTCACTACGTACAATGCATAGGGCTCCACAACTTAATAACGGCCTCCTTGTATCCCCCTCACATCAAGTTAAGGAGAGGTAGTGTATCAACAGAAGATGAAGAGAAAATATTGTTCAGGAAATGAAAGGAGGGAAAAAAAGTCTCCATGAGACTGAGCTGCGAGAACAGCAGTGAAGTAAACCTGGGACTGTTCTTCTCCATGTTTTATTATTATAAAATAATAATCTATGGGTATAGACATGGGAATATATTTAGAGGTGACATGGACTGCGCAGAAAAAAGAAAATAAACATAAACTGATGTTTTTATACTGTCTAGTACTCGTTTAAACTTCACTACACGCCACCTTAAACATGACGTACTTGATTCCAAGTGCGAAGTTCGACTTTGAAGTTACAGTTTCGCATTAAATGCTGTTGAAATATTCACACAATCACCAGCATATTTGACGTTTTCGTTAAACACCTTAAGCAGTGAAGCAGTTACAGGCGCATGAAAAAAATTACTGCCACATTTAAGGAGATTATACAGCTACGTTTGCTTCTTTTTCTTCCACCTTAAGGGCTGTGTAGTGCTTTAATAGTCTAAAGGTGAAAACAGCATGGCAGCAGCTCTCTGCGCTTGTGTCAGTAGGTCAAAGAGGCACGACGTGTCTACACTTATACTGTATTTTAGGACTCTAATGATGAGAAGATTGACCACACTGTTTTTCTTTCAACTGAGTGTTTTTGTTTATTTTGTCTTCACATGTACATAATTCTCACTTTGGTTCTCTTTATTTATGCCTCTGGATTTAGACCTTCTGAGCTCCATTGTTTTTGCTCATTTCTGAACTAATGAAACATTTGACAAATTACAAAACTTCACTGAGGACAATGCTGACTAACTGTGGATTATACTGGCTGTTTATTGAGATTTCTTTCTGTTTTCTGTCCAGGTGACGGGCTCTCTGGTGATGAATGTGATAAGCACCGTCGCAGCAGGAATAGCCATCGTCCTGCTGTCTTTGGATTTATCTGTTTTTGGGAGTAATGGATGCAGATACGACTATAGCTGCAGGAGTGAGGTGACTCTCTGTTATTGTTGTTTTGTTTGTATGAGCATCACCTTATGGTGAATAAACTGGTTCAGTCAGGAACTTCAAAGCAGTTTGATTCTTAATCCTGTCTGAGCTACACTTCATGGTAACAATGTAGAAGTAATAAATGATCACTTTTATAGATACAGTTTTTTTGCTGGTAGAATGTGAGTGCTTGTTCCTGTAAGAGGTTGAATGATGAAACAATGATGTCTTTCAGGGTCTGGCTGATGGGATTAAAGGAGTTCTGTTGGTTTTCACTATCGTTCAGTTCATCGTGTGCATCCGCATGTCCGTGTTTGCCTGTAAATCCAGCTGTAGCAATGAACCAGTGGTAATAACACACACACACACACACACACACACACACACACACATACACACAAACACACACACACACAGATGTTATTAGATCCAGTACCATACAAACACTCCATAGACATTAGCTGCACAGGTTTCTGTTAATATATCCCATTCATCTTGGATTAACTGTGCAGTCCATGTGTAGTTACAGTGTGTTATATCGTGTACAAAGTGCCTTATGATGCCTGGCAACAGTGTATCTGTCCATGCATCTCATTGTCAGGTCCAAGCCTGTAATACACATGACAGTGTAGCACCGTGTCAGTGTTAATGTTTTGTGACCATATTCTTCACTACAATAAAACTAACCACAACACAAAGCCTAAACCCCAGCCCTCATTTAACACTTAGAATCAGACGAGGAACACTTTACACTTTGCATCACATTCCTTCAACTCTAACCTCTACATTAATATACAGTACGAGTCAAAAGTTTGGACACATATCATTAGTGATTGGTGGAGTTGAGCTAGTCACCTTATAGAACTATGTACCAGCCCCTACCTCTGCACAACCCCAGTTACAGTCTCAAACACATTAAGAAGGGAGCAGTTCTACAGATTAACTCTCTATGAGGCCACAGCTGTTCACTGAAAACCATTTCAGGTGACGACCTCATGAAGCCGACTGAAAGAACGAAGAGAGTGTGCAAAGCTGTCATCAAAGCAACAGGGGGCTACTGTGAAGAATCTAAAGTATAAAACATATTCTGGTTTGTTTAACATTTTGTTGTTTACTATATAATTCCATACATTTTCCCTCATAGTTTTAATGTATTCCACATTCATTTACAACGTAGAAAACAATAAAAAACAAAGAAAAAACACTGAAAGAGAATGTGTTCAAATTTTTGATTGGTACTGTACATTCACAACATGTGGGAAATGGCTCAAAACAAAGAAAACTCTCCCTGAGAGGTGTGTCCAAACATTTGACATGTACTGTAACTCTCACACTACATATTTAACACAATGCATTTACACAATCTTAACACTACATCATGGTAATAGTAGCAGTATGTGTATTTCCCACTTTAGAGGTGCAAAAATGAGACATTGCTCCAGGTTGGCAGATGTGTGTATTACATGTTGTACACCTGAAATAACGATGTCTTTGAGCAGAGCCCTGTATTGTTCATGAAGATGGTTCACATGTGTTTGGTTTCTGCTGCAGTATTCATCACATTCTCTGTTTGTTTGTAGGTGAATGTAACTGTGGTTGCAAACCCTGGAGGATACAACTCAGTGGTCAACCCTTTACCCCAACAATCTGCCCCCAGCAACCAACAGGTCAGGGAAACCTATTTTTATTGATTTATTTATATATTTATTTATTTGACATTGACTGTACAGCAACATTGGAACTGTAACATACAATTATTCATGAAAACCAGATGCTCTGTAGATAGATACATACATACATACATACTTACTTTCTTACTTACTTGCTTACTTTATTGATCCCCAGGGGAAATTCAAAATCTCAGTAGCTTACAGACATCACATACAACAAGCACTAACAGCAATGGACTAATATAAAGAAAAAAAATCTACTGTACATAAGAGACAGTAGATGGTAGAACATGATACTAAAAAACTAAATGCTAAAAATAATTTAGAACCTAAAACAAATATCAAAATTGACAGTACTTAAATATACTATATAGGCTGAGCCATATATCAAAATATCAAACAAACAAATACCAAAAAATTAACATAGTATGCTTAAGAATAATCAAACATAGCCTGGCAGGAATCTATGATACACTGAGCAGCTGAGGATGATCTTTTGAGTACAGTATATAGTTTAAAAGTTGAAAAAAGTGTGGATAGTGCAAAGGGTATGGAATGTGCAATATCAGTATAGACTGAGGTTTGGAATTAGAAATAAATATAGTAAAATAAATAGGGCAAGGCAATGCAGTTCAGTGCAATGATCCTGTATTAAGTATAAAACTACTATTGTAGCTGTCAGGTTAAAGTATACATGAGGTAGAGTCCATATACTTTTCTAATATGGAAGTGATGCACTCCAGTTCAGCCCCCACTACAGAGCCAGCTTTCTTAACCAGCCTGTCTAGTCGCCCAGCATCCCTCTTCTTTATGCTTCCTCCCCAGCATACCACAGCATAAAAGAGGACACTGGCAACAACAGTCTGGTAAAACATACTGAGGAGCTTACTGCAGACATTGAAGGACCCCAACCTCCTCAGGAAGTACAGCCTGCTCTGCCCTTTCTTGTAGAGTGCTTCAGTATTGGCTGACCGTTCCAGTTTATTGTCTAGGTGTAAGCCCAGATACTTATAGGTGTCCACCACCTCCACATCGACCCCATCAATGGTGACTGGTAGCAGGACAGGCTTTGACCTGCGGAAGTCCACCACCATCTCCTTGGTCTTTGAAGTGTTCAGTTGGAGGTGGTTCAGTTTGCACCATTTCACAAAGACCTCCTCCAGGCTCCTGTACTCCTCCTCCTGCTCGTTCCTGATTCACCCCACAATCACCGTATCATCAGAGAACTTCTGCATGTGGCACAACTCAGTTTTGTAGCAAAAGTCAGATGTGTACAGGGTGAACAGGACCGGTGAGAGCACACTTCCCTGTGGAGCTCCTGTGCTGCAGATCACAGTGTCGGAGAGACAGTTCTTCAGTCTCACGTACTGTGGCTGCTCTAACAGATAATCTGTAATCCAGGTTATCAAGTGAGCGTCCACACCCATCTGTTGGAACTTGTCTCCCAGTCTGAGAGGTTAGATGGTGTTGAAAGTGCTTGAGAAATCAAAGAACATGATTCTGAGGTGATTGTCTCAGGGGGTAGTTGGATGGCTGGAGACTGATGGCTATTGACTGCAACCATTAACACCATGTGGGGGAGGGGTGTGATTGCCTGTGATGGGGGTCAGGCACACACACAAGAGCAGTGTCTGAGTCAGCAAGGGGTGGCTGGCATACAACTGTCTTCTGAGCTGGATCAGGAACAGGACAGTCAAACCTGCAGTAAAACTGGTTCAGCTGATTCATCATGTTCAGATCCCCCTCAACAGAACTGCTGCTCTTCTTGAGGCCAGTGATGGTCTTCCTCCTTAGCCTTTTTCAGCTTGACTTTGAGAAGGGCCTTGACATTGCTGGTTATCCAAGGCTTGTTGTTGGGAAAGCAGCATACAGTTCTCGTGGGAACAACAATGTCCATACAGAAGTTCAGGTAGTCAGCAGTGCAATGTGTGATACTCCTCTAGGTCCTCACCACTCTGTAACATGCTCCAGTCTGTGAATCGGAAGCAGTCTTTCAGAGCCTCACCTGCTTCAGGTGTTCATTTCTTGAAGGTGCATGTGGTGGCTGGTAGCCTCTGTACTTTGGGCTTGTACACTGGCTGTAGATGAATGAGGCTGTGGTCTGACTTCCCCAGCGGGGGGAGGGGCATGGCACTGTATGCATCCCTCAAGTTTGCATACATGAGGTCTATTGTTCTGTTTTTTCTAGTAGGGCAGTTGACAAACTGGTAGAAATTCATGAGAGTGGAGTCCAATGTTATGTGATTGAAGTCACCCAAGATCGCAAAAAAGGCATCAGTGTGTTGAGTTTGCAGCCTTGCAATTGTTGAATAGATGACGTCACACACTCTGTCCGGAAGTGTACGCAGTGGAACCTAAACACACATCACAATGGCGTGCGAGAATTCTCTCAGCATGTAGTACGGTCGGAGGCTGACTGCCAATAACTCCACATACTTACAGCATACAGTCTCCTTCACTGTAACATGTCCGGGATTGCACCATCTGTTGTTAACGTACATCACCAGTCCACCTCCCTTCTTCTTGCCAGAAAGTTTACAGTCTCTGTCCAAGCGAGCAACACTGAAGCCAGGCAGCTCAACGTTAGCAGTGGGGATTTGGCTGGTTAGCCATGTCTCCGTAAAGCATATCAGGCTACACTCTCTGTATAACTTCTGGTTTCTTACCAAGGCAGCCAGTTCGTCAGACTTGTTAGCCAGAAAGTTCACGTTTCCCATCACCATCGAAGGAACTGCAGGCTTGTATCTCCACTTCTTCTCACGCCGCCTTGATTTCACTTTTATCCCCGTACAGCACCCTTTAAAGCACGATAGCTCCTCCGGAATGTTGACATTAACTCTGCCAGCATTCTTCCGTAGTGCAATCAGCTGATTCCTCGTGTACACAAGTTTGCTGTCACTGGGTTGTTGCGATTGGTCCATATCCATAGGATAGAATAAAACACTCCTCAAGGTGTGTAACTAAAAATTTGCAAGATAAAAAAGTAAACAAAAACTTAATTAACAAAGAGGAGCAACCTCAAGATGTTGCCACTGTCGTCTGTGCCATTTTTTGTGCCATTTTTTTTTTGTGTATACAGTGTTTGTAGCAGAGATCTAATTTACAACCCATGTCCATATAAATGTTTTGTTTGTTTGTTTGTTTGGCCTTGTTTGATTAAAAAGGGGGTGGCACAGTGGCGCAGCAGGTAGTGTCGCAGTCACACAGCTCCAGGGGCCTGGAGGTTGTGGGTTCGATTCCTGCTCCGGGTGACTGTCTGTGAGGAGTTGGTGTGTTCTCCCCGTGTCCGCGTGGGTTTCCTCCGGGTGCACCGGTTTCCTCCCACAGTCCAAAAACACACGTTGGTAGGTGGATTGGCGACTCAAAAGGAGTCCGTAGGTGTGTGTGTGTGTGTGTGTGAGAGTGAATGTGTGTGTGTGTGTGTGACTGTGTTGCCCTGTGAAGGACTGGCGCCCCCTCCAGGGTGTATTCCCGCCTTGCGCCCAATGATTCCAGGTAGGCTCTGGACCCACCGCAACCCTGAACTGGATAAGGGTTACAGATAATGAATGAAAGATGATTATAAAGGAAGGCATGGAGAAGGAACAATATTTTTTTTAACCATAATTTAATACTTCTTCTACTAAAAACTGTAAAATTGGACTGCATTATCATCTCAATAGGTAAACAGTTCCAAAGTGTTTCTCCTTTTGAACTGATTGTCCAAAAAGGTTTTGCACAACACAATACGACAATTACCATCTGTTGAAGCCCGTGTACTAACTCTACTAGTGCACTCTTGTCTTATAACAAACTCATTAAGCAAAAGCAAGTGTCCCCTACAGGGGTCACTGTGGATACAAAATCATTTTAAGACACTGCTGCCAACTAAAAGAAATAAATGACACAGATACAGATTAATAGCAGTGGAGCAGTGTTTATTATAAGGGAAAAAACGGTAAAAACAATTCAGGATTGGTAAATACAACAAGGTCAAATCAGGAGAACAGAGAGAGAAAACAAACCCAAAGAGCTAACCCAGAAATAGCACAACCTGAGAGAACACCGGGTTATAGTGCCTCTCTCTTTGTTGTAATTTGTAATACGCATGAAATATTTGTGTAATATATTCCGTGTCAATATTCCATGGTGGTTGACGAGCTAATTAGTTTGTGAACCACTGCGGATACAGAATGACATGGCTTTAGTAACTTAAACGCCATAACTGAAGCAGCCATGATTTATTGTGATCGACTTGCATGGTCTTGGAGATCTACCTTATTTTTACAGCGTGCTTTAATATTCAGTCATTGTGGACAAATTTGTTCAACTGTACATGTGCACATCATTTATAATACCCACAAACAATGGGAACAGAGTTAAAGTGGGATCCATCACTCTCTCTCTTTTTCTCTTCTTAAAAAACCCTCCTTCGATCCTTGGATATGTTGAATTTTGATGAATCTATTTTAATTTCAGAGTATTACTTTAGATATACTGAGTTACTACCGATTAAAAGCTGTAAAATTACATTAAAATGTCTCACAGTATATTTAAAGACATTTCCACTAACTGAGCTGCAAGTAGCTTACACAGATTTCCTAATGTGTGTGTCTGTGTGTGTGCATTTGTGTGTGTGTGTGTGTGTTTTGCAGTGGATGTACACAGCGAGTGGTGTCTCTTCCAGCAGTCCTCCAATGGAGAATCCTCCGATGTACAGTCCTCCAGAGTACAGTGAGGTCAAAGGCCAACAGGGAAACAGCGAGTAAAATAAATCAATATCACTTTACTGTAGATCACTGTTAATAAGGCTACATTAAATTAAGAATTTGAAGGGAATTCCAGACACTTTTAAAAATGTTAGTTCAACTCAGTGTTCTACTGTGAATACTGTGTAATCATAACACAAATGTTGCCCAATACCCAAACACCAAAGCACTAACTGACCCAGAGTCTGTTGAGTTAATGTGGTGTGATGTAGCTCAATATTGTGCTGTGTGTGACATCACTATTTCATTAAATTTAAGATTTTATTTTTCAATTTTTGATTTATATAAAGCTTTAACTCTGTCGTGATTTTGCTGACTTTTTTGATGCAATATATGTTTCTAAATAAATAAATGCATGATATTAAGGTCTGTACCAATTATATTGTCATATGTCCAGTTATTTGTACAATCTGCATACTCTATTTAAAGGTTAATGTATTTAAGAAATACAATAAAAAAAAACCCTTACAGTTTGATCACTGATGATGAATTGGTCTAATTTACCAATTTTGTTCTTTTGATCGTCCGTGACACTTCAGAACTATAGACAACTCAAATCAAAGTGGAAAGGTGAAATTCACAATTCATTCATTCATTCATTCATTGTCTGTAACCCTTATCCAGTTCAGGGTCGCGGTGGGTCCAGAGCCTACCTGGAATCACTGGGCGCAAGGCGGGAATACACCCTGGAGGGGGGCGCCAGTCCTTCTGCGACACTACATGCTGCGCCACCGTGCCGCCCCTGAAATTCACAATTGTGACATGTAATTAATTATCCAGCAATGGAGTCAAAACTTGATGAGTGTGATGAATGTGAGTTTGAAAGTTGGGTGTGTAAGTCAAGAGATTATCACTGTAAGTAATGAAAAACTTGCCTAAAATCTCAGAGGATATGATTAATCACTGTCTGTAACCGTTAACTAGTTCAGGGCCATGGTGTGTCCAGAGCCTAGCTGGAACACACCCTGGAGGGGGTGCCAGTCCTTCACAGGGCAATGCACACACTCACACATTCACTCACACTTTTATGAAGAGATTTAAATTTTAATTTGGTAAAAAAATACAGAAAACAAGAATATGAGGTTTTAACATGTCACTCAAAAAGGCATAGCATGGAATGCCTGCCTTTCCCTTTTTTCTATGGAAACCCCTCCTCATGATGACACATGCAACACAAAAATAACCCTGCTCTTATTTCTGTAACATATAAACATACACACACCTACAAAAACTCTTCCTGCTTCCCAGATTCTACCTTTCATGAACAATAGCAAGTGTAACCCCTCCTCCCTCTGAAACCCACCCTTCATTACAGACAGCACAGGTCAGCAGAGGTTTTAATGAACACGAGTCCTTCAGACAACAACACACCAACAGCGCTTCATTTCAGGTAAATCCAGAGCCTGCTTTTCTCTTTCTTTTACACTATGTTTTTATTTAAATGCAGATGTGTCTCCACTGTCCTGTCATTTCAGAGCAGCAGCTGTTGTTTACACTCTCTCAGTTTAGTGCTCAGAATTTACTGAAAAATAAACAGTGTGTCTTTAACTACGCTTCAGTTTTAAGAGGGTTTGTTGCTTCACTTCTGAAGCTGCTTTCTTGGAGATGATTTTGAGTGTTGTTTCACAGCAGAGATAATGATCTGTTCATCACTGTGCTGGTACCTTCAGGTGAACATTTTCAGTAACTTTGGTTAGGGAACACAAATGTGCCTTATTCTATTTTAATTGTAGATTTTAAAGTTGTATTGATTTTATATGCCCCAGGAAATAATATTTTTTTTTAATTTTACACAGTTCTGTAATGAAATATTACAAATATCTCCCTCTCCTTCCAGAGAAGATAATGTAATCTACTTTTAGGGAATGCAATGGGAGATTAATGCCACTGTTGTACCTTTAATGGCGCATTACACAGTTTGTACCTTTAGTCACAATAAAATAAAATTAATTTTATTATAAAATTTCTGAGATTATGTGAGAAACTTGACTGAGAAAAATAAGATTTTTACTTCATATCTTTACAAGGTCTGATTTACTTGATGACCATCTACTTGTTCGTACACACACCGTACAATCTTTCAGCTCCACTGACCACACAGGAGCACTTTGTTCTAAAATGAACGCCTGTAGTCCATCTTTCTCTGCATACAACTTTAGCCCCTTTCTCCCTGATCTTCAGTGCTCAGGAGAGCAGGTGTGATGAGGTGGTGGATCATTCTCAGCGCTGCAGTGACACTGACATGGTGGTGGTGTGTTAGTGTGTGTTCTAATAAAAGTGGATCAGACACAGCAGTGCAGTTCTAGTTTTTATCCCTATAATATTTTGGCTAATAGGCACATTTCCCATGTACTAACAGTCTTTTAAATGCATGGCTTTCTCAGGTGAGTAAATCAGTTGAAGTTAAAGATGTCCATCCCTGCTGTACCCTTCACCAACATTGGCTCTGGCCACGCCATGGTGACCCATGTCATCTGCCCTCAAACAACAACTCAACCTGGGCTGAACATGTCCAGTAACAGCCCCCTGCAGCGGTTCCTCAAAGGAGAACCCAAGGCTTTAGGGGTAAGAGTGGCACCTTCACTTGTTCATAATTTTCTGCTTAACAGACCATACTTTTAAATAAATATTAAATTTACAGCAGTACATGAAACAGTGTTCCGGTCTTTGCTCTTAACTCTTTAATAGAATCTCATATCTCATTCACATTATGGCATGCTTGGAAATATTTTAAACAATAAAAGCCCCAGCTGGCCCTGCCATCAGGCACCGAAGGGGTACAGCAGAGGATAATCAGAATTAATTGGCTTTGAGTGCATCTTTAACAATTAAAGTAAGTACATAAGTAAAATTCATTTATACAACACTTATCACAGACAATGATCACAAAGTGCTTTACACATCCTACACAATCTAAAATGAACAAAGAACAAACCATAAAATACAAGACAATGTGCTTGATGCATTATCCACACACTTGCTTGAATAGATAAGTCTTTAAATGCTTTTTAAAAGGCTTCATAGAATAAGCATCTCTTAAAATGTTTGGTAGTGTGTTCCATAATTTAGGAGCAACAACCTAAAATGCTTGATCCCCACAGGTCTTCAGTCGGGAATGTGGAACAGAGAGCAGATTTAAGTTATATGCATTAAGAGAAAGTGTTGGTACTTGTGAAATGAAGTAGATCAGCTGTATACATGGGAGCCTGACCATGCAATGCACTATAAGTAAGAGTAAACAGTGAAAACTCTAGAAGAGGGCCAGGACATTCCCAGAACTGACCGCCACAGAGACATCTCTGTCAGAAACACAGAGATGGTCTGTAACCCTTCTGTTTATGAAGGAAGTACATCAAAAATGTCATAAAGAAAACCTGTGGTTTCACAACACAGCAACTTTCAGTATTCATGCTTACATAAACAACGTTTGCAAAACATAAATTTGCCAGTACAGATACAAATCAAATCTCTACATCTTTTTCCACAGACTTTCCAAATAGTGACTGGTTTGATCACATTCTTGTCAGGAATCGTACTATTAACCCAAGATCATCCTCCATTAACTGTTCTCACTGGGCTGTTCATCTGGGCTTCTTTGATGGTGAGCCTGTTACATTTCACCCAAAAGAGAGGCCTACACACATATTTTCCAGTGCCAATTCAAGTTTGCTCATTTTTCTCCTCTTCCTCAGTACATTGCCACTGGTGCACTGGCTGTTTCAGCAAGTAACAGACTTAATAAATCCAAGGTACGTAATACACACAAGTGCTATTATTGTGTTCTCTAGAAGGCATTCCCTGGAAGGCTAGATAGGACTCCCCCCAATCTCACACAGTGTTACGAACCCTCCAAAACAAGCCAAGGGCCACTTCTTTATATGTATTGTTAATGTAACCCCACTGGACAGCTCGACAGAGTAGGATCTAGTTCATCAGCCAACATACACCAGCACTAGTTCTCACTGTGTTTGTATGATGAGGAGGACATTTGGGGGAATCTAAGACCAAGAGAGTTCAAAGAAACACAACTGGCCTCACTTTCTTGGTCTTAAAATACCCCCATCTCAGTCTCAAATGTCTGAAGCAACACTGGGTACTGAGCCAGAGTTTTATATTTTATAATTGTCTTACATTATATTATATCGTAATGATAAAGTAATTACAGATCACTAGTCCATTCCTCAACAATTTGTTAGGTATTAGTTACTTCACAGCAATAATTAAGCATTTAGCCAAGAGGAAAAATTTACAGATAACATCACTGTATCTTATACTGATAGTTTATTGAAGTTGTTTCCTGTTCTCCGTCCAGGTGAATGGCTCTCTGGTGATGAATGTGCTCAGCGCCATCGCAGCAGGAGTAGCCATCATTCTGCTGTGTTTTGATACACTTATTGATTGGGATGCAATGTGCATGAGCAAATATGGATGCAGGAAAAAGGTGACACTACTTTATTGTTGTCCTATTTGCATGAGCATCACCCTATGGTGAATAAACTGGTTTAGTCAGGAAA
Source organism: Hoplias malabaricus (assembly GCF_029633855.1). Taxonomy (NCBI): domain Eukaryota; kingdom Metazoa; phylum Chordata; class Actinopteri; order Characiformes; family Erythrinidae; genus Hoplias; species Hoplias malabaricus. The sequence continues at coordinate 77,266,140 of NC_089802.1, read as the reverse complement.
TTCAAAGCAGTTTAATTTTTTATTTTGGCTGAGCTACACTTCATAGAAACAAGGAAGAAGTAATGAATTATCACTTCTATAAAGACTTTGTTTTTGCTGGTGTGAGTGACTGCTCCTGTAAAAGTTTGAATGATGAAACAATGATGTTTTTCAGAACCTGATTAACGGCATTGCAGGAGTTCTGTTGGTTTTCACTGTCGTTCAGTTCATTGTCTCCCTCTGCATCTCTGTGTTTGCCTGTAAAGCCAGCTGTAGCAATGAACCAGTGGTATTAACACACACACACACACACACACACACACAGAAGCTATGAGATCCAGTACCATACAAACTCTCCATGGATATTAGCTGCACGGGTTTCTGTTAATATATCCCATTCATCTTGGATTCACTGTGCAGTACATGTGCAGTTACAGTGTGGTATATTGTGTACATAGTGCCTTATGATGCCTGGCAACAGTGTATGACATCACAACACCAGGTTCCATCTGTCCATGCAGCTCAGTGTCAGGGCCAAGCCTGTAATACACATGACATTGTAGCACCGTGTCAGTGTTAATGTTTTGTGCCACTAAAGTGTGGAACATATTCTTCACTACAATAAAACTAACCACAACACAAAGCCTAAACCCCAGCCCTCATTCAACACTAAGAATCAGACCAGGAACACTTTACACTTTGCATCACACTTCCTTCATTGGTGTACAGCAATAAAACTGTCACAGTACATATTTAACACTGCATTTACCCAACCTTAACCCTACATCATAGAGGTAGTGGTAGTAGCAGTGTGTGTGACCCTGTTGTTTTGAATAGAGCCTTGTATTAATCATGAAGACGGTTCACATGTGTTTGGTTTCTGCTGCAGTATTCATCACATTCTCTGTTTGTTTGTAGGTGAATGTGACTGTGGTTTCAAACCCTGGAGGATTCAGCTCAGTGGTCAATCCCTTACCCCAACAACCTGCCCCCAGCAACCAGCAGGTCAGAGAAACCTACAGGGGTCACTGTGGACACAAAATAATTTTAAGACACTGCTGTGGACTAAGAGAAATAAATGAGACAGATACAGATTGATAGCAGTGGAGCAGTGTTTATTATAAGGGAAAAAACTGTGTAAAAAACAATTCAGGGTCGGTAAATACAATAAGGTCACATCATGAGGACAGAGAGAGAACACAATCCCAAAGAGCTAATCCAGAAATAAGGTCAAAGAACAAAGTAAGGTCAATGCACAAAACTAAATGACGAGAGGAACACTGTATGCACACGAACATCACAAGGCAATACAAGGCCGTGAGAGACATGAATAGTTCCAAACAGATGTAAAAAGTCACTAACAGTCTGTTTGGATTTGTCTGTTAGAGCCATATGTGTGCTTACAGAGTCCCAATGTAAAAAAAGTATAAACTGTAAAATTACAGTTCTTAAACAGCAGCAGGGGTGGCATGGTGGTGCAGTAGGTAGTGTCGTAGTCACTCAGCTCCAGGGACCTGTAGGTAGTGGGTTCAGGTCCCACTCTGAATGACTGTTGAGTTTGGTGTGTTCTCTCTGTGTATGTATAGATTTCCTCCAGGTGCTCTGATTTTCTCTCTCTTCTTAAATAACTGTCCCTTGATCCCTGATATATTGATCCTTTGATAAATCTACTTTGATTTCAGAGTATTAATTTAGATATACTGAGTTACTACCAATTAAAAGCTGTAAAATTACATTAAAGTGTCTCACAGTATATTTAAAGACATTTCCACCAACCAAGCTGCAAGTAACTGACACAAATTTCCTAATGTGTGTGTGTGTGTATATGTGTGTGTTTTGCAGTTGATGAACATAGTGAGTGGTGTCTCCTTGAGCAGTCCTCCAATGGAAAATCCTCCGATGTACAGTCCTCCACAGCACACTGAGGTCAAAGACCAACAGGGAAACAAAGAGTAAAATTAATCAACACCACTTTATTGTAGATCACTGTTAATACGGCTACATTTAATAATCAAGAATTTAAAGGGAATCTCAGTGAAATTCCATGGAATTTCAGTTTATCTCAATCATCAAGTAATACATTAAAAATTGTATTTTATTGATATTTACACATCTGATGTAAATACTTTGTAATCATAACAAATGTGGCCAAATACCCCAACACCAAAGTGCTAATTGACCCAGGGTCTGTTGGGTTAATGTGATGTGATGTAGCTCTATCACACCATAGCACTGTATACATTTCATTTAAGAATCTGTTCTTCTTTTGTTATGGTTTTTGTTTTCTCTGATCTTCCAGCAGATGTTTTAATGTGATGTGTGTGACATCACTGTTTCTTTAAATATAAGAACATATTTTTTCATTTTTTTGAAGTATATAAAACATTAAAGGCTATGGTGATTTTGCTGAATTTTCTGATGCAATATATTTTTCTAAATAAATAAAAACATGATATTAAGGTTTGTAAAGACACTCAATGATAATGACAGGTTTCAAATTTCACCACCAAATGTTTTGAAGATAAAATAAATAAAATGTTTAGAAATGAAATCTAAATATTAGAGTGATTTTACAACAGTATTTTTATTATTTGAAAATTAATTGAATTCATTTCAATTTTAATTTGGTAAAGAAAATAATAATAATGTGAGGTTTTAACAGTATAATTACACAGCAAAGTAGGGAAATTCTCTGCCTCAACTCCCCCTCATTCATTTTCATAGTATCAGCCATACTTGTTTAACTGTTTGTGGTCATCCACACAATCCAATTGCCCACTCCTATAGCAGACTCAAAAGCTTGAATGAATCCAAATATAATCAACTCGTATAGCAGATTTTCTTTATAAATGAATCTTCAGCTCACAGTATCAAGCACTGCTTATGAGATACAAAGGGGAGTACATACATGCTCTCAAACAAACAAACTTTAATTTCAGCAGCACCCATCCAGTTCTTATTTTGTTGTTCAAGCTCAACTTTTGCTAATGACGTTGGATGGAGTCCTTGTCCTAATAGGAAGAGTTTGGCAGTTTGGAAGAAGACTTCGCCTTGATGGAAACAGTCTTTGACTTGCTGTAGTGGTTATTTCAACCAAAAATGTCTGACACTCCACATCCATGAAAAATAATCCAGGGAAGACAAAGATGTCAGTGCAAAAATGGAGAGGTATTTATTTCAAACAACAAAAGAATAAAATGCTATGGAATGTAAATGTAAATAAATTTTGGAAAGATAAATTAAGGATTAGCTGAAACCAATGAGCAACAGTCTCTGAGGAAGCCTGGACTTGTGGAAGTGAGGTCATAGACTTTATGACTTTATATGGTTTATGAGCTCTCCATTCCTCAACTAGATGACGACAACTCAGAAACAAGAGTGTTATCAGACACCAAATTAAAAACAACCATTTTGGCTCATACAGCCCTTTTTCCATGGAAGCCCCACTTCATGAGAACACTGCCCACATTTCTGTAATACACGAACACACACGCATACACTTACATACACAGTTCCTACTTCCCACATTCCACGTTTCATGAACGATAGCGAGTGTAACCCCTCCTCCCTTTGAAACCCACTCTTCATTACAGACAGCGCCAGACAGCAGAGATTTTACAGAAGTCCTTCAGACAACAACAGCACTTTATTTCAGGTAAATCCAGAGCCTGCTTTTCTCTTCATATATTTTACAAACACAGATATATCTCCACTTTCCCATCATTTCAGATCAGCAGCTAAACTTTACACTCTCTCAGTCTTTCACCAGAAATGGACCGATAGGCACGCTCAGAATTTACTGAAAACTAAACCCTGCGTCTTTAACTACCCTTTAGTTTTAACAGGGTTTAATCCTTCTCTTCTGACACTGATTTCTTGGAGATATTTTTGAGTGTTGTTCTCACAACAGAGACACGTTCCTACCCCACAACCACAGTGCTGATAACTGTGTGTTTATTTAAATGTCGATCTCTCATTTCCTCATTCTAAAGGAAAATTGTCACTCTACTGGTGCCCACAAGAAAACAAATTCTGTAACTTTAGGGAACACAACTCTGCCTTATTCTATTAAATTATAGATTTTAAAATTGTGTTGATTTCATATGCCCCATTTCATTCCCAGGACTTATATTGTGTTCTTTATTCTACTCAGTTTTATAATGAAATTTTACAAATGTCACCTCTCCTCCTGGAGAAGAGATTGTAATGTGACTTTAGGGAACACAGTTGGACTTTAACATCACTGTTGTATCTTTTAAAGGTACGTTTACATTGTTTGTACCTTTAGTCACAATAATGTATCTGTACTATACCTTTATTTTCTGAGATTGTGTGAGATAGTTGACTGAGAAAATGTAAGTTTTATTTAATTTTAAGTTTATCTTTACAAAGTCTGATTTACTTGATGACCATCTACTTGATCATACATACAACGTCCAGTCCCTCAGCTCAATTGACCACACAGGAGCACTTTGTTCTAGAATGAAAGATCTTTTTCTCTGCATTCATGTTAAGACCCCTCTTCAACACTCAGGAGCAGGAAGAGTATTTTTTAATTGTTAGATCATTCTCAGTGCTGCAGTGAAACTGACGTGTTGGTGGTGTGTTAGTGTGCGTTGTGCTGGTGCGAGTGGATCAGACACAGCAGTGCTGCTGCAGTTTTTAAATAACTGTTTTAATGTTTTAGCTGTCAGGTGCATTTCCCTTTAATTGACAGTGATTTACACAGTTTCTCAGGTGAGTAAATCAACTGGAGTTAAAGATGTCCGCCCCTGCTGTACCCCTCACCAACACCGGGCCTGGGTACACCATCGTGACCCATGTATTTCCACCAGAAACAACAACAACTCAACCTGGACAGAACAATCCCAGTAACAGGCCCCTGCAGCGGTTCCTCAGAAGAGAATCCAAAGTTTTAGGGGTAAGAGGGGCAACTTCACCTGTTTGTAATTTTCTGATTAACGGACCATACTTTTTAAATAAATATTAAGCTTACTGCAGTGGTTTGGTCTTTGGTCTTAACTCTGTAAACAGATCCTCATTTCTCATTCATATTATGTCATGCTTGGAAATATTTTAAACTATAAATAACCCAGCTGCCCCTGCCACCACACAGCAGAGGGGTAAAGCAGAAGATAATCAGAATATAGATTCTATATGATTCTATAGCAGACAGATAATATCCCAGAAACACTGGGAAAATCAATGTGAGAAAATAAAAGCAAAGATGGGACTGGTTGAAGTCTGGAGGAGGGCCAGGACCTTCCCAGAAATGACCTCCAGGGAGAAGTCACTGCCAGAAACACAGAGAAGCAGCTGAGGGGACGAGCTTCAACATGTTCTCTCTGTTTATAAAGGAAGTACAGCAGTAACGTCAGAGAAGAAACATGGAGTTTCACAACACAACGACTTTTCATGTTTTCAGCTATTCATGCTTACATTAAGCAATTTTTGCAAAACATATATTTACCCGTACTGAAGTAAATCTAATCTCTACCTGTTTTCTCCACAGACTTTCCAAATAGTGACTGGTTTGATCACACTTATATTAGCAATCATTTTCTTCCATCCTTGGAACCTTTTAGGTTTCATACCTCAGGTGTTCTTCTGGGCTTCTTTGCTGGTGAGACTTTTACATTCCAAAAACAGAAACATACTTATACATATTTTCCAGTGCCAGTTACAGTCTGCTCATGTTTCTTCTCTTCCTCAGTATATCACCGCTGGTGCTCTGTCTGTTTCAGCAAGCAAGAATTTTAAGAAGGGACTGGTACGTAATACACACAAGTGCTATTATTGTTTTATTTCTGGGTATTCCCCCAGAACACTAGATAGGACTCCCCCAATCACACATAGTGCCACCTACCCTCCAAGACAAGCCAGGGATCACCTCTATAAACATTTCAACTAATATAACACAACTGGAGAGCTCAGGAGGTTACGATCTACTTCATCAGCCAACACACGCCAGCACTGGTTCTCACTATTTTTGTGAGATCTTGGGGAGACGTTGGGGAATCTATGGCCAAGGGAGGCCAAGAAAACACTCTCTTGCTCTCTTGGTTTTACAATATCCCCATCCCAGTGTAATGAACCGCGTGGATGGTCGGATGCTCTCGTGGAGGGAGCTACAACCGGTCGACACCCAGCCGCCCAGCTCCAGAAAACACAGGAAACCTTCAGTGTGATGCGAGAGAGACCATTTATTGGGCTTAGGAGCACCCACACAGTCAGTACAATCCAGAATAGCTGCAGAAGATAAAGCAAAAAGGCTACAACCCAGTGCTAACCAAAAAAAGCTTGCTTCAGTTGTTCGCGTTTTCTCTCAACTTCCCCTCCCCCAACATTGCAGTGCGCAAGCAATTAACCCAAAGTCTCTTAAAGTGACCGTTACATATTCCCCCCAACCAAAAAAAAGGCTGACCCCAGCCGTCTACAAACAACTTTGAAGGGATCAACAAGGTGTAATACCATACATACATGACATGGCATAGGGAATAGAAAACAGTATGAGACAGTTATAAATTACAGCAATAAGCAAATGAAAAAAAAAAAAAAAAAAAAAAAAAAAAAAAAAAAAAAAAAATGAATAAATAACTAAAAATAAAAGTACAGTTCCCAACACATCACTTTTGTTTTTGTGTAAAAAAAAAAAAATATTTCCAAAGCCCAACAATAACATAAAACAACAGTTGTTGGATTTTTCCCAGGTTGTCTCTTTTTTTTTTTTTTTTTTAATGAATTATGAAACATGTACACATAACAGAATAACAGTAGACATACGTACTCAACACAACAAACAATCTACTGTCTGAAAACAACAAAGTCCAGTCTGGCTAGAAAAGTTAGTCTATGTCCAAGCGTTCAGCGTGGAACTTATTAGTCCATCTATTTGTACTCCAGTCAGATGTCACCCTAGGATACCGGCGTGGTCTAAGGTCATACGAACGAGTAACAGAAAACTTGAAGTCTGTCACCTGCAACTGCCTAGGGCTGTCACTATCAATAATACTACCAGTGTCATGACCAGGCTTAGAGTTATAGTAAGTCTTGACCCTGTCTGAGTGATCGTCTCAGATTAGCAACAGCATCGGAACGTGGATGATTTTTCACACGAACCAGATCCCCAGGTTCAAAAGTGACTAAACGGCGCTTCTTGTCATAGTGACTTTTCTGTCGCTCATGACTCGACTGCAAAGCAACTCGGGCATGATCATGAATCTTCTGTATGGCCCCCTCAGGGGTCTCGGGTTGACTTGACAGAGGGTCATTCAATCCATCCGTAGACGGCTTTGTCAGGAGATCCAAGGGAGTACTCAACTCTCTGCCATAAAGCATTTTAGCAGGACTAAACCCGGTACTCTCATGTGGCGAAGTACGCAGAGCAAAACAAATTTGTGGGATATATTTATCCCAGGTGTTATGTTTATCGCCAACATAAGCTCTGATTGCAGTTTTCAGCGTTCGATTAACTCGTTCAGTGGCATTTGTTTGCGGGTGATATGCTGTTGTAAGGCGGTGTTTTGTTCCCAAACCTTCCACCACATGATTGAAGAATTCACCCATGAAATGTCTTCCTCGATCAGAAATCAAGTACTTCGGGGCCCCATGTCTAGCAAAAATATCACTTTGGAACTTACTAGCTGCAACTTGAGCTGTTGCCTCTTTCACAGCAGCGACTTCCACCCACTTGCTAAAATAGTCAACAAAGACCAACAAGTAAGCATTTCCTGCTTGAGTACGTGGCAGTGGCCCAACAAAATCAACTCCCGCCACTTCCCAAGGCTCATTGGCACACACTGGAACAAGCATTCCAGCAGGTTTCTGTTGGGAAGGCTTTGTGAGTGGGCAAACTAGATATGACAGGACATAAGACTTAACGTCTTTCCTCATCTTCGGCCAGAAGAACTGCAATTTTAACCTGGCTAGAGTCTTGGTGAGTCCAAGATGGCCAGCTGTTGGGTGGTCATGGTAATAATTAAGAAGTGACCCCCTCAAAGACTGTGGAGCGAACAGCTTTAAATCGCTCAATGGATGCAGACTACAAGACTGTCTCGTATCCTGGAAATACACAAGCCCATCATGGACAACAAACTTGTTTTCCCATTCATCATCTGAGCCAGTGTCTTGCAACTCCTCCAGTTTTTTCAGAATCTCAGCCACCACTGGGTCCTCCCTCTGTAGGTGGCGAAGCTGCTCTTTGTCAGTGAGTACAACCAAAGATTGAGAACGCAAATCTAGGCCCGCTACAACAGCATACCTAGGGAGTACGTCTGTAGGGTCAGCATCCCCTTGCTGTGGGTTCCTGGACAAACTATCTGGAACGGTGTTCTGAGGTCCAGGTTTATGAACTACCTGTATGTCGAAATCCTGGATTCTGAGACACCACCGGGCCAAACGTCCAGAGGGATTGGGACGGGACATGAGCCATTTGAGGCTGCTGTGGTCAGTATATACTGTAATTGGGAGCCCCTCAATGTATGGTCTAAAGTGTTCGAGGGCCCAAATTACACTCAGACACTCTTTCTCAGTAGTAGAGTAAGCCCTTTCAGATTTGTGCAAAGTTCGGCTAGCATAAGCTATAGCAACTTCTCTACCAACATCGCCACGCTGCATGAGAGCTGCTCCCAGCCCCAGCTCACAAGCATCCGTGTGGAGACTAAATGGCCGGTTGAAATCTGGAAAACTCAAAATTGGAGCGGAGGTAAGGCATTTTTTTAGGTAATCCATTGCTGCCTGGCAATCTTTGTCCCAAATGAATGGCGTGTCATGTCTGGTGAGGACAAATAAGGGCTCTGCATGTTGGGCATAATTGAGAATGAACCTACGGTAATAGCCTGTGAGTCCCAGAAACTGTCTTACTTGCTTAACATCAGAGGGCATTGGAAAGTTTAGCACAGAATGCACTTTGTCAGTGTCTGGGAGGATCCCATCAGGTGAAACCTTGTACCCCAAGAATTTCAGCTCATGCCGGCAAAACTGACATTTTCCCAATTTCAATGTAAGTCCAGCATTCTCAAGCCGAGAGAAGACTTCCCTTAGGTCCAAAAGATGTTGCTCAAATGTCGGTGAAGCAATCACAACATCATCAAGGTACACCGCACAACACTTATAGACAAGGCCTGCCAGAACTGTATTCATGACCCTCTGGAAGGTCGCAGGGGCATTGCAAAGTCCAAATGGTAGGACCCTGAACTGGAATAGGCCACAGTGGGATGTGAAAGCAGTTTTAGGTCTGGAGCATTCATCTACCCCAACCTGCCAATACCCTCGGGCTAAATCAAGTGTTGAAATGAACTTCCCACGAGCAAGAAAATCAAGGGACTCATCCACTCTAGGTAGAGGATATCTGTCTTTCACAGTGACTTGATTAAGACCTCTGTAATCCACACAGAATCTAGCCTCCCCAGAGGACTTAGGAACAATAACAATAGGTGCAGCCCAAGGACCAGAAGCAGGCTCAATGATGCCATCATCAAGCATTGACTGGATTTGCTCCTCAATCAGTTTCTTTTTAAGTGGAGAGGTGCGATAAGGAGGAAGATTTATGGGTCTCGCATCCCCTGTCTCAATGTGATGAACAGCCACAGTGGTATGACCAAGACGTGCTGCAAACAGGTCATGGAAATCTGTGAGAAGACTTTGCAGGTTGTCTTTCTGTAGGGAATCGAGAACAGAGTCATCAAGATTAATTGAAAAGTCACTAGGCTGGGAGCAAGATAAGCATTGCCCTTCTAGTGAACTTATAACATCAGTAGTTGAGGGTTCTTCAGCTTGACCTCCCCTACAAGGCATTTCTCGCGTCCCTATGGTGACTGTTCTGCTTGGGACATGGATAGAGATTGATGCCCTAATCATGAAGTCCATCCCAAGAATAAGAGAAGAGGACATTTTATCCAAGACCACAAAACGATGGAAAAAACGATGGCCCTGGAACCAAATGGGTAACCAAGTAACCCCAAGTGGGTCGCAGAGAGCTGAATCAGCTAATCTCAATGGAGGGGCTGTCCACGGCTCACATTTTAACTTCCCGGCAACATCTTTGTCAATAAAATCAGATAACACAGCAGACAATGAAGCACCAGTGTCGAGTGTGGCTGACACAACCTTGTTCCTTAATTTAACGTTAACACAGAAGGGCGTGTTCCACGAAACATCAGAAGATGTGTCTACTATATGCCCTAAATGGTGATTTTCTGCAGTAATGGTCACCTGATCAGAAGACCCATTAGAACCCCTAGAGGACTTCTGGGCACCACGATGCTGACTCGCACCTTTAGCATCCCGTTGCGGCAGATTTTTATTTTTTGACTGCTCACGGCCCATGAACTGGGTGCTCGGACCACTATGGCATGGAGGTGAAACGTCAGTTACACTTTCCTTGTCACCTCTGTCCCCCTGGAAAGACAGAGGGTTACACTGAGGACAGGTGCGAGAAGTGTAACCCGGCAGAGAGCACCTAAATCAGACCACAACTTTAGCTGGCTTAGCAGAAACCATAGGAGAGACATTTGATTCTCTGTGGCCCAGCGCAGCATGTAACTCGTGTGCGCGCAGCAAGAGATCTGCCACTGAGGAAATGCGAGAGCCATACAAAGCAATTGTGTATTTTTCTTGAACATGTTTACAGATCAGCTCCACTCTATCTGGTTCAGGTGGAGGATGTCTGAGCTTATTGAATTCACTTAACATGTGCGCAACAAACGTTGGGAGGGGTTCATCAGGAGCTTGAAAACAACCAAGAATACCCTTCCAGATTCTCTCTTGATTGTCAGATGGAAGGAAAGCACTTTGGAAGAGCTCAGAAAACTGCTCCCAACTTGTCACGTATGGTTTAAGAACTTGGAACCAACGACTTGGTTCACCAGATAGAAAACGTGGCAATTCTGTCAGAACCTGCATATCAGACAAACTCATGTCATGCCTGAAGACTTCCACGGCCTGCAGCCATTCCATCGGTGGAATGCCAGTGGAACCATTAAATTTAGGCGGCTCCCTTTTTGAGTGCTGTAGCAAAGTAGTTAGTACCCGAGAAGTGCTGTTAAGCATGGCAGAATCAGACACAAGACAACCCCCAGAGCATTGGTTCTCTCTACCAGAAGCATTAGACTTAACCCTCACACAAGGAGAAACATTTGGGTGAAGCGCAGCAGCAGAAGAATCAGCCTGAGCACCGAACAAGTGGGAACTTGCACGACCGCAAGGCCGGCAAGAGTCAGGAGAGACAAGAGTGTGAGCAGGTACATGAGGCGTAGAGGTACTCACTGGAACAGACCATGTCACCCCCTGACAAGGAGACTGAGCCTTAGAATCAGACTTCAACTGTTTAAGAATTTCAGTCTGAACTTGCAATGAGGAAGAAAAACAATCCCTTAACACTTTCATTTCTTGCTGCATTAAGTCAATTTGACTTTCTAAAGTATTATAAAGAGGAACAGGCCTAGTACCCCGAGGCATAGAGTCATCAATGTCCGACACAAAACCATCAAAATCATCCATTTCACATGACATTCAGAACACTACCAGCAGTTTCACAATCACAGCAAAATAGTAAACAAGCATAAACCTTATTTAACCCCCATGAAAATTTCCTGATCCCCAATTACAATATATACGTAATATTAAACTAACAAAGATTCAATAAACAATGCACTACCAAATTAACAATAAGTAATTACAAAGAGGGAGAAAAACAACAGTAATTAAAATAATAATAATAAAAAAAATAATAATAATAATAAACCACAAAGTTGACTATAGCAGGAACAGCCTTACTTGTCGGTCTCCAATGAAGGCAGTTCAGACCACCATACGCTGCAAGCTGAACGAACCCACCTGCAGTCAGCACAGTAATGTCCTTATTTGGATGTGGTTAGCGTCCATTCGTGTCCCACAACGCGAAGTCCAAGGGCACGAAGTGAAACAAGGCAACGGTAGTCCGTGACGAATAGAATGAGGCTAAGAGCCAGCACCCTTAGCTCAGCAGAAGCGCACCACGCGGACATCCACAAAGAGCAAAACAGCCGAGGTGTCCGTCGAAAAACAGTAATCCCCAACAAAGGCAAACCAGAGTCTGCAAAAACTCCAAACCCCCAAAGACAAACCTCCAAATCCCCAAAGACACAAACCGTCATCCAAGGCCCAGTCCAACAACCGAGCTAAAGCTCACGACAGCGTAAAGTGCCAAAAATCAAGGGAAAAACAAAAACAAAGAAAAAAAAAATACACTCCATACCACAAAAATAAAATAGAATAAAACGGAGGCTCCAGGTAACAAAGAGTTCGGGCGCCAATTTGTAATGAACCGCGTGGATGGTCGGATGCTCTCGTGGAGGGAGCTACAACCGGTCGACACCCAGCCGCCCAGCTCCAGAAAACACAGGAAACCTTCAGTGTGATGCGAGAGAGACCATTTATTGGGCTTAGGAGCACCCACACAGTCAGTACAATCCAGAATAGCTGCAGAAGATAAAGCAAAAAGGCTACAACCCAGTGCTAACCAAAAAAAGCTTGCTTCAGTTGTTCGCGTTTTCTCTCAACTTCCCCTCCCCCAACATTGCAGTGTGCAAGCAATTAACCCAAAGTCTCTTAAAGTGACCGTTACACCAGTCTTGGATGTCTGAGGCAACACCAAGTACTCAGCCAGTGATCTGCTGATGATAGGGGATAAGACTTACAAGACTAAAGTGTAACACTTTTTTATTTTATCATTGTCTTACACTCAGTGGTTCTCAATTTTTTAGATCAAGTACCACACATTATCAAACCTCCAAACTCCACCAATGTGTCTAATCACAGAATATGTGCCCCACTGGTTCTTCCTCTGTTCCGGGGGTCAGAGGGATGACATCATAAGGTCATGCTTGAAAATTTTGTTTGCTTTATTTAAAATTTGCATTCTTGACACATAATCTGAACCGGACCGCCCTGTACACTCACTCTGTGCACTGCATAGGTCTCCACGAATTAATAAAGGCCCCATTGTTATTATGTATTGTTATGTAGTGAAACTATAATACAGGAAATGAAAATAGGGAAAAAGATTCCACAAGACTGAGCTGTGGGAACAGCAATGAGGTAAACCTGTGACTGTTCTTCTCCAGGTTGCATTGTTTAAAAAATTATAATCTACGTGCATAGCCATGGGAATGTATTTAGAGTTGTCATGAACTGTGCAGCTGCTCTTCACAACCTTAAAAACCTTGCAGCGCCACAGTATCATGAACTAAACCGAAGCAAAATAAGTGAAAATTAACATTTACCTATGTTTCTATATGGTCTAGTACTCATTTAAACTTCACTAAACACACCAGCACGCTCTAAAATTTCCTTACTCTTCATGACGTAGTTACTTTCAATTCCACCTTAATGAAAATTGAAAAATGAAAATTATCATACACCAATGATTTATACTGTCTAGTACTCTTCACCACACACTACCTTAAACATGACATAGTTACTTCTAGTTACGTCTAGGTTACTTCTATGTGTTGACTTTGAAGTTTGACTTTGAGGTTTCAGTTCCACATTAAATGCTGTTGCGATATTCACACAATCACACTACCACCAGCATTTTTTTTTCTGTATATGCACAAAATATGTACTATTGTTTAGTATTTAGTATTATTGTTCTAATGGAGAGTCAGGTGCAACTGTCAAAAAATGGTCACATTTTGGCTCAGAAAGTTCAGGTAGGAGGCCCTCTTATCAACATTTTGCTTAGGGCTCCAGGAAAGTCTGGACCAGCTCTGCACGTAATTATGCTAAATCTTTAACTAAAAATCATAGAGAGAATACAAATAACTCGCCCTAAACTGAACATTATGATCACAGTGATACATATATGAGAAGTTATGGGGAGATAGTGTTGGGAAAAAAACAGAATGAAGTCAGTTTAATATCAGTGTAGTGCTTTAATAGTCTAAAGGTGAAAACAGCACGGCACTCTCTGCGCTTGTGTCAGTAGGTCAAAAAGGCACAACGTGTCTATATTTAAGCTGTGTTGTAGGACTCTAATGATGAGAAGATTGACCACATTGTTTTTCTTTCAGCTGATTCATTCATTCATTCATTCATTCATTATCTGTAACCGCTTATCCAATGCAGGGTCGCGGTGGGTCCAGAGCCCACCTGGAATCACTGGGCGCAAGGCGGGAATACACCCTGGAGGGGGTGCCAGTCCTTCACAGGGCAACCAACACACACACACTTTTCAGTCGCCAATCTACCTGCAACGTGTGTTTTTGGACTGTGGGAGGAAACCGGAGCACCCGGAGGAAACCCACGTGGACACGGGGAGAACACACCAACTCCTCACAGACAGTCACCCAGAGCGTGAATCAAACCCACAACCTCCAGGCCCCTGGAGCTGTGTCTTTCAGCTGATTGTTTTCTTCTATTTTGTCATCACATGTACATAATTCTCACTTTGATTCTCTTTATTTATGCCTCTGGATTTAGACCTTCTGAACTCCAGAGCTTGTTTTTGCTCATTTCTGAACTAATGAAACATTTGGCAAAGAACAAAACTTCACTGAGAACAATGCTGACTGACTGTGGCTTATACTGGCTGTTTATTGAGGTTTCTTTCTGTTTTCTGTCCAGGTGACGAGTACTCTGGTGATGAATGTGCTCAGCGCCGTCGCAGCAGGAATAGCCATTGTCCTGCTGTCTTTGCAATTAGCTCTTTTTTCGGATGCTATGTGCAGATACAGCTATTACTGCAGGAATGGGGTGACTCTCTTATATTGTTGTCCTGTTTGTATGAGCATCACCTTATGGTGAATAAACTGGTTCAGTCAGGAACTTCAAAACAGTTTGATTCTTAATCTTGTCTGAGCTACACTTCATGGTAACAATGTAGAAGTAATAAATGATCACTTTTATAAAGACAGTTTGTTTTTGCTGGTAGAATGTGAGTGCTTGTTCCTGAATGATGAAACAATGATGTCTTTCATCTCTTTCCTGGCTTTTTAGATTGAAGGAGTTCTGCTGGTTTTCACTATCATTCATTTCTTTGTGTCCATCCGCATTTCCGTATTCTCCTGTAAAGCCAGATGTCGCAAAGAACCAGTGGTAATAACACACACACAGTCAGATTCTGATGCAGTACCATCCAGTACATTACAAACACTCAAAGAACATTAGGTGCATGAGTTTCTGTTAACACATCCCATTCATCTTGGATTCACTGTGCAGTACATGTGCAGTTATTGTGTAGATAGTGCCTTATGATGCTTGGCAACAATGTATGACATCATAAAATAGGGCTGCATAGACAGAGGGAACCTTATTTTATCTTGTTTCCTGGTCTGATTCTTAGTGTTGAAGTGAGGGTTGGGGTCTAGGCTTTGTGTTGTGGTTTTGTTTTATTGTAGAGACAAATTCATTTCACATTTTAGAGGCACAAAAACTTAACTCGAAACAGTGCTGCAAAATTACGTTTTCGTGCCAAAGCATTTCCCTTCCCTATTGCTCCATGTTGGCACAAGTGTGTATTACACGTTTTACATTTGATATAATGTTGTTTTGATAAGAGCCTTGTATTAATCATGAAGACAGTTCACATGTGCTTGGTTGCTGCTGCAGTATTCATTACATTCTCTGTTTGTTTGTAGGTGAATGTGACTGTGATTGCAAACCCTGGAGGATTCAACTCAGTGGTCAATCCTTTACCCCAACAACATGCCCCCAGCAACCAACAGGTCAGAGAAACCTACAGGGGTCACTGTGGACACAAAATAATTTTAAGACACTGCTGTTAACTAAGAGAAATAAATGAGACAGATACAGATTGATAGCAGTGGAGCAGTGTTTATTATAAGGGAAAAAACAGTGTAAAAACAAATCAGGGTCCGTAAATACAATAAGGTCACATCATGGGAACAGAGAGAGAAAACAAACCCAAAGAGCTAATTCAGAAATAAGGTCAAAGAACAAAGTAAGGTCAATGCACAAATTTAAATGACGAGAGGAACACTGTATGTGCACGAACACCACAAGGCAATACAAGGCAGTGAGAGACATGAATAGTTCCAAACAGATGTAAAAGGTCACTAACAGCCTGTTTGGATTTGTCTATTAGAGCCATATGTGTGCTTACAGAGTCCCAATGTAAAACAAAGGAAGAAAAAACTGTAAAATTACTGTTCTTAAGCAGCAGCCAGGGTGGCATTGTGGTGCAGCAGGTAGTGTCGTAGTCACTCAGCTCCAGGGACCTGTAGGTAGTGGGTTCAAGTCCCGCTCCGGGTGACTGTCTGTGAGGAGTTTGGTCTGTCCTCTCTGTGTCTTCGTGGGTTTCCTCCAGGGTGCTCAAGTTTCCCCCCTTTCTCTTCTTCAACAACCCTCCCTTGATCCCTGCATATGTTGATACTTTGATTTCAGAGTATTAATTTAGATATATTGAGTTACTACCAATTAAAAGCTGTAAAATTACATTAAAGTATCTTACAGTATATTTAAAGACATTTCCATCAACTGAGCTGCAAGTAACTGACACAAATTTCCTAATAGGTGTGTGTGTGTGTGTGTGTGTTTTGCAGTGCATGTACACAGGGAGTGGTGTCTCCTTGAGCAGTCCTCCAATGGAGAATCCTCCGATGTACAGTCCTCCAGAGTACAGTGAGGTTAAAGGCCAACAGGGAAACAAAGAGTAAAATAAATCAGCACCATTTTACTGTTGATCATGGTTTATAATGCTACATTTAATAATCAAGAATTTAAAGAGAATTCCCGTGAAAGTCCATGGAATTTCAGTTTAACTCAATAATCAAGTAATAAATTAAAAATTGTATTTTGTTATAGATTTTTATAGATATCTAACATCTGATGTAAATACTGTGTAATCCTAACACAAATGTTGCCCAATACCCAGGGTCTGTTGGGTTAATGTGGTGTGATGTAGCTCTATCACACCATAGCACTGTATACATTTCATTTAAGATTAAGACTTCTTTTGTTATTCAGTAATTTTAGTTTTCTCTGATCTTCCAGCAGATGTTTTACCATGATGGGTGTTACATCACTGTTTCATTAAATTTAAGATCTTATTTTTGCAATTTTTGAAGTATATAAAGCTTTAACAACTGTGGTGATTTTGCTGACTTTTCTGATGCAATACATTTTTCTAAATAAATAAAAGCATGACATTAAACACAAAACAATCTGAGTAATCTATTTAAAGGTTAATGTATTTATATTGTAATATAATAAAATATAAATTGTAATAAAATAAAAAATAAAAAACCTTTCAGTTTGTTCACTGATGATGAATTGGTCTAATTTACCCCAACTTTGTTCTTTTGATCAGGAAAGGAAAGGTGAAATTCACAATTGTGACATGTAATTATTTCTCCACCAATGGAGCCAAAACTTGACAAATGTGATGAATGTGAGTTTGAAAGATGGGTGTGTAAGTCAAAAGATTATTAGTGTAAGTTATGAAAAACTTGCCTAACATGTCAGAGGATATCAGTAATCAGTGTTTGAAACATTGAAGGGGCATTTCTCAAACCGAACGGCATGACCAACGGTTTCCCTATAATTGCATTATATTTGTATATATAATTTACAAAAAAAGCTGGTAAAGACACTCAATGATAATGACAGATTTCAAATTTTACAATCAAATGTTTTGAAGATAAAATAAAATGTTTAGAAATGAAATCTAAATATTACATTCATTTTACAACAGGAGTTTTATTAATTGATTTTAATTTTAATTTGGGAAAAATAATAATGTGAGGTTTTAACAGTTCACTTACTCAGCAAAGTATTGAAATTCTCTGCCTCAACTCCCCCTCATTCATTTTCATAGTTTCAGCCATACTTGTTTAACTGTTTGTGGTCATCCACAAAATCCCATTGCACACTCCTATAGCAGACTCCTAAGCTCCAAACTATAATCAACTTGTATAGCAGGTTTCCTTTACATCAGAAGCTTCAGCTCACAATATCAAGCACTTCTTGTGAGATGCAAAGGGAAGTACAAACCCTGCTCTGAAACAACCAAATTTTAATTTTAACGAGTACCCATCCAGCTCTTCTTTTGTTGTTCAAGCACAACTTTTGCTAATGACGTTTGGATAGAGTCGCTGTCCTAATAGGAAGAGTTTGGCTGTTTGGAAAAAGACTTCACCTTGATGCTGTAGTGGTTATTTCAGCCTTTACAACAGTGGCTGAGCAAAAATTAATGTGGCGTGATATAGCTCTATCACACCATAGCGCTGTATACATTTCATTTAAGACTCTGTTCTTCTTTTGTTATTCAGTGTTTTTTGTTTTCTCTGATCTTCCAGCTGTGTATGACATCACTGTTCCATTAAATTGAAGATATTATTTTTTTTTTTTTTAATTTATATGAAGCTTTAAAGGCTGTGGTGATTTTTCTGATGCAATATATTTTTCTAAATAAATAAATGCATCATATTAATGTTTGTACCCATTATATTGACATATTTTCAGTCACTTGTACAATCTTAATTTGTACTCTATTTAATCACAACAACAATGAGTCTAAAAGTTAACATGCCTAATACCAAGTGTCGGTCATAACAGAAGCTGCTACGAGTGGATCAGACACAGCAGTGCTGTTGGTGTTTTTAAACCTTGTTTCCACTCTCTGTCCACTCTGTGAGACACTCCTCCCTCATTGGTCCACCTTGTAGATGTAAAGTCAGAGACAGTAGCTCATCTGTTGCTGCACAGTGTGTGTCGCTCGTCTAGAGGACACTGCCCACATGATACCTGCTCTGTGGGGGTCATGTAGAGGTCCTGACCATTGAAGAACAGGGTGAAAGTGGGCTAATAAACAGAACAGCAGATGGTCTACAGTCTGTAGGTGCAGAACTGCGCAGGGAGTGCAGAGAGCATAATTTCCGCCCACACTCTTTCAAAACAACCCCCCCCCCCCCAGTGAGGGGTTCTAGAGAGGAACTGGTTCTGTGAAAACTTCCGCTCTCTTCTTGGGTCTTGTTTTTCATTATGTAAAGCCCAGAGGACGCATGACATAAAAGTCCCAGGAGAACTGCTCATGTGTTGTTTACCAGCAGTGAGCAGTTACATCACAGCTGAAGTAGCAGAGTAAAGGACAGGGCCACGGGACTTTTTGGTTTTAACGTTTAGACTAATGACAACTCTGAGAAGCAGAGGAGCGGTCAGAGGCTCTTACCAAAAGAAACAATCATTTCTCTTTATTACTAAGTGTTTGTATTATTTTTTTATACTATGCAATGATCATGTTGCTTTTCCATCCCTGACTGAACCAGTTTATGCTCCACAGAGTGGGTCTCCCACATGGGGTTGGTAGAGTTTAAATACAGAGACTCTGATCCAACCAGGCCACTAGGTGTTAGTATTGCGGCTGTGTTATGACATGAAAAGTAATCAGTGGTGAAAAAGACGGGTATATTATCTTTAATAAAAATTATATTATGTCTGTTAATGCCTTGTATATTATAAGATTCAGCCTGTGACACTGGTAACAAGCAGGGGGCCTAATCAGCATCACGGGAGAGCAGGTGCTGTGGGCTTTGGGAACTACATTTCCCAGAATCCTTCAAGCCAATCAGCACTTACTGTGCACACCTACAGTTTCAGCTCTTTGTAGAGGGGTGGCTGGGATGGTAGCTCTGGAAAGAGAAGGTACAACAGGAAAGCAGAAGAGAGAAAAAAAACCACAGGAGAGGCCAAACGGGGCCTGAAAAGAGAACACAGTGGAATGACAAGAAAATGAAACACCAGAAACTAAAAAAAAGGGAAGAAATGAGCTTGACAAATAGGTTGAAACTAAACAGCTAATCAAAATCGGATCCTGTTTTGAAAGAAAGGAAGATGTTTCTTTCTTACATTGATATAAATCTGCACTTCTTTTGACCACGCCTTTTTTTCAGTCTGTGTTTGATTTTCCCACTTTTTCTAACTCCTGCTGCTAAGGGCAGCTGTTTCCTTTGATACTTGTTCCCCCTGGTGGTGCAATGGGAAAGTGCAGGTCTGCTGTCTCTGAATGCCCAGGCTCAAAACTCCACTGACGGCGAGTCAAATAAATACACAAGCACTTTCCTGTTCCTGTTTCAATTTATTCCAACATCAATTCATATTTATTTTCAATTCCATTCTCTGTGAACTTTGGCCAAACCCTCTTCCCATAACAGCCATGTTGTGTTCAGCATCAGCTCCACGGTTACATGTGATTTAACTCTGGATCATTCCTACACAGGTATGTTTTAAGAAAATACAGACATGAATACAAGTCAGTTGTCGCTAACACGCCTTTTACCAGCAAAATAATGACGTTACAAGAGAGAGAATCAGCTAATAAAGATAAAGCACTGAACTCTTGTCTCGCTTCATAAACCCCCACGGAGACAGACAGCAGACTGTTGAAGGGTAAAGGTGATGTTTGCCTCTGTTTTTAAAGGATCCTCCAGTTAAGACACACCCGAGGAATGTGTTTATGATTAACCCTCTGTTTACTCTCACTTCTGATCGGATCTTTACTGGAAACACTTTAATTCAATGATCTGCTATTAGCAGGAGGTCAGTTTGAGACCTGGAGGGTGGTCCATGAAGGTGAACAAAGATATGATTAAAAAAGAAGCTTTAAAATGTCCATATTTCTCTCCGTTTTTAATCCTATTCATTCACACATGACCATTTTCCTCTTATATTTACACAAACCTACAAACATATTGTCAAAATAGCCCCAGCAGTGTGTACAACACGGAGCCGGATTTCCACAGCTGGTGCTGGAGTCTGGAGTTCGGTTCCAGCTGTAGCAGATGTGTCATCAGTGGATGTGTTTATGGAGCCGGAGGCTGGATCTCACTGTACGCAGGAGGAGGAGGGGTCAGCAGCGAGGGGTTACTGATCACAAACACGGCCTGGAGGAGGGAGAAAGATCTTAACTAAGAGAATAACTGAGGCACGAAAGGAATTTCATTACCGTCCTAAACATGTTTGTTCAAACCTGTCTTTTACGAGGGGTGTTCTATAACTAGCTTCATTTTTATTGATTTACAGCTTACTACACTTTAACACAGTAGCTGTCCTTCACCGTGTGAAATTTCATGATAAACGGACCAAGAGAAATGCTCCAAAATGACTTTTTAATCCGTCAAACACCTTATAAATTCTCTCACCTCATCATTCCCAAACAAGTTGCTCCATCCTGGGCTTGGACACTGGATCCTATCGGGAATCTTTTAACAAAAAACAAACAAACAAACAAAACTTTGGGACCTTCATTCACAGCTGTGGTGTGACAACATCAATTATACTGACACCTAGAGGCCTGGAGGAGTCAGATTCAGCTCACTGCTGCTCTCATGTGGAGAGATTTCAGAGGGTTCAGAAAATGAATTAATGGCACTTTTCCATGGCCACCTACACACTCGACTTGACTCCGCTCTCGATCGTTACATTCCTCCGAGGGGTTTTGTAGAGGTTCAACCGCTCCTTGGGCCAATGGCAAACAAAAATCTTCAGCGAACGTCGAATGTACAACAAGGAAAACTGGTCTGTGAGAACTGGGGGTGGAGCCATGTTCAGTCCATAAAACAACAACAACACACGAGTAAACAGTGCCTGACCATTGTTGTGGTTTTCAAAGCCTGTGGTTCCCGTTAGAGACGGGGCTTTGTGACATCACTGGCTCCACCAGCTAAAAGCGAGTCGAGCCGAGTCGAGCCAGTCCTACTCAGTGGAAAAGCACCTTTAGAGACAGTGTAGCAGCTGGATTCATCACGTCAAGAGCTGTGCTTTAC
Source organism: Hoplias malabaricus (assembly GCF_029633855.1). Classification (NCBI taxonomy): domain Eukaryota; kingdom Metazoa; phylum Chordata; class Actinopteri; order Characiformes; family Erythrinidae; genus Hoplias; species Hoplias malabaricus. The sequence goes on along the minus strand of NC_089802.1, from coordinate 77,244,400 downwards.
AGATAACATAAATACTCTGCTACAATTTTTTGGTAAAATGACACACTGCTCCTTTTAATAAACCAATGTTTGAGGTGGATGTTTACCATTTGCTCAATGTAGTTGCCGCAGGTGACGTTGTACAGACAGACGCAGATGGAGACGATGAACTGAAGCAGACAGAAAACCAGCAGAACTCCACTAATCCCATTCGTCTGGCTCTGAAACAGAGCACAGTGTGAGTGATCACGAAGCGGGTGCTGCCTGAGTGGTCACTTTTTAAAGTGTCCAGATCTTTAAAGTTTAAATCGGATACAAACCAGTAACATGTCACAGTATACTGAATCACAGTCGGAGATTAAGCCGTAAGCCAAATCCACAGCCAACAGAGTAGTGGCAGCTCCAGCTGTTACTGCACTGACTGTGTTTATCACCAGCAACGTGATCACCTGAGAGGGAAACAGAGACGATTCTCATACACAGGCTTGATTCATTCATTCATCTGTAAGTGCTTTACTCAAATCAGGGTTGTGGTGGGTCCCTGGGTGCAGGAACACACCCTGGACAGGTCACCATACACTCACCCAGTCACTCACTCACACACACATTCACAACTGTGGACAGTCTCTATCTCTCACACACACACACTAACACACACACACACACACTAAAACACACACACACACACACCAGGGGACAGTTTCACACTCACCCGGTCACTCCCTCACTCATTTACACTTGTGGAAAGTCTCTCACCCAGTCACTCACTCACACACATTCACAGAGGACAGTCTCTCTCTCTCTCTCTCTCTCTCTCTCTCTCTCACTCTCTCTCTCTCTCTCTCTCTTTCACACACACACTCACACACACACACTCACACACACACCAGGGGACAGTTTCACACTCACCCAGTCACTCCCTCACTCATTTACACCTGTGGACAGTCTCTCTTTCACACAGTCACTCACTAATTCACCCTTGGGGAAAGACTCTCACACTCACCCAGTCACACACACACACACACACACACACACACACTGAGAGTATAATAATAATAATAAGAGTTTTAATGGCATACCAAACAGGGACGAAAGTCCTTTTCAACGTAAATTGTCAGAGCACCTGCGAAAATGTACTGAGGGGTGGAGGGTAGAGTTTGAGGAACACACACACACACACACACACAATCTCAATATATACAAGAGGTCCTATTATAACTCATGTGTAGAAACAAAAAGGAAAAAGAGAAGTGGGTGTAGCTCACAATGGCTCCTCCCCAGTATCCAAAGAAAGTGGGCGTGGTGAGGTGCGTTCCTCTGCCCTGCGTCAGGACGACTCCCAACAAGAACGACGTCACACCGGTCATTACCTGCACCGTCTGCAGACAACAACAAAACCAACTCTATATACTTCGTTATGTTAAATCGTGCGCTGTATTAGTTTGTGTATCAACTGTAATTGTATATTATTTTAAAATACATCAGAAACAGAAGTATCTCACCCCTAGAACTTTTGGGATGGTGCTTGATCTCCCGTTTGCTGGAGAACTGAAGTGATGTCCAGAGTCCATTACAGATGTGTACAGAGGTGGGGGTGGGTTCAGCTGGGTCATGACGGGGAAGTTGTTTCCCAGGTGATCGTTAGGAATGAGCGGGGTGGTCATCCTGTGGAAACAATGACCTGTTTTAAGTAATCACTCATAACGAGGCTAATAAAGCATTCAGAGCAACAGATGGCCTACAGTCTGTAACTAGATCTACACAATGCTCCTGTACGGTCAGAGGAGCTGATGAGTGGAGAACAAAGAGACGTTTTTACTGTTATGGCTAATCGTAAAGTACATGTCTACAAAGGTTCTAGACACACACACACACACACACACTGATATATCAGGTTAACGTCTAGAACTTAGATCATTACCTGTTTTTAAAATGTTTATTGTTGTTTTACCTGCTCTTCTTTACCGTGTTCTTTTCTTCCGTCTCTTCCTCTGAATGCCCATCCCTCCGTTCATTATCTGGTAAGTTCTGGGCATGTTCCTGACCTTTGGAACCACAGAAACCACAACAGCACACTGAGCTGTGTGGCCAAAAGTGTGTGGACACCGGCTCGTTTAGTGTTCCCTACACTTTCAGTATTCCCTACAGTTTATTATTCCCAGCGCTTTAGCATTCCTAGGCTTTTTGTTTTCCGAACGCTTCAGTATTCCCTGATCTTTGCTATTCCCTGCTCTTTGGTATTCCCAGCACTTACAATTCCCTACAGAGAGTCTGCGTCTCTGCTGCAGGAGCTGTTTCTGTTCTCCAGGGAAGAACTTACCCTAGACCTCAGAACATTGCTGTGAGGATTTGGTGGCAGCCATATTAAGGTCAAATTAAGGTCAGGTGCTGATGATAGGTGATTAGCTCTGCCGCTCTGACCGTTCACAAAGCTCTTTATAGCAGCTTCTTCACTCCAAAGAACACAGTGCATGCAACTTGGCATACAGTATGATTAGTATCATTTATACTCAGACTTTTATTATGTAAATTACCCACAGACTGCACGGTATACTACAGTAATTCAGGTCAACATCCTTTTATCTCTTTTGACTGTAAAACACGTGGTCAGTCCAAAGAACACCATTCCACTGTTCCTCAGCTCAAATTCCTAAGGCATTTTATACATTTCTGACCTGCACTGGGCATGGGGACCTGAGGACCACACCACAGTCATTTTAAGCATTTTATCAATAAATGAAAATAAATGAAAGAACTAAATGAAACTGAGTCTGAAAAGAAGCGGTCCAGCAAAAGTTTTAAGGTGGTGCCTTTGATACTGGTCATCACTATGTCTGAAAGGAAGAGGTCAGGAAACTTTTAAGGTGGCACATATGAAGCCAATAAGCATTAGGTCTGAGAAGAGGCGAACAGGGATGGTTTTGGGTGACGCAGATCAGTACTAGGAATGGTTCTAAGGAGTTACAGATAAAAACAGTCAACACTAGTTCTGAGGAGTAGAGATCCAGAATCCAGCTCTATTCCTCCTCCCACACACAGTACAGAGCAGCTCCATGTCCCTGTCCAGCAGGAAGAGACCTGCTCTGATTGATCAGTGCCAGAGATGGCGGCTGACCCCACACAGCTCTGTATGGTCTGTTATAGAAAATAATTAGAGGACATTTTCAGAAAGGAGTGGGGACATAGCTCCAGCATAAACTATGTTCAGAGTTCACGTGGCCACATGAAAAGCCAAGTGTAAAAACCCTAAACTTAAGTATTCCATACACTAGAGTTTATCCTACACTACGGCTTTGTACTTTAGTGTTCCCTACATTTCAGTGTTCCCTACAGTTTAGTACTGCCAGCGTTTCAGAATTCCCTACTATTCCCAACAGTTTGTTTTCCCTAAGCTTCATTGTTCTCTACACTTCAGTGTTCCCCAAACTTCAGTATTCCCTACAGTTTAGTGTTCCCTACACTTCAGTATTCCCTACAATTTAGTATTCCCAGCGCTTCAGTGTTCCCTACAGTTTAGTGTTCCCTACACTTCAGTATTCCCTACAGTTTAGTATTCCCAGCGCTTCAGTGTTCCATACAGTTTAGTGTTCCCTACACTTCAGTATTCCCTACAGTTTAGTGTTCCCTACACTTCAGTATTCCCTACAGTTTAGTGTTCCCTACACTTCAGTATTCCCTACAGTTTAGTGTTCCCTACACTTCAGTATTCCCTACAGTTTAGTATTCCCAGCGCTTCAGTGTCCCCTACAGTTTAGTGTTCCCTACACTTCAGTATTCCCTACAGTTTAGTATTCCCAGCGCTTCAGTGTTCCCTACAGTTTAGTGTTCCCTACACTTCAGTATTCCCTACAGTTTAGTGTTCCCTACACTTCAGTATTCCCTACAGTTTAGTATTCCCAGCGCTTCAGTGTCCCCTACAGTTTAGTGTTCCCTACACTTCAGTATTCCCTACAGTTTAGTATTCCCAGCGCTTAAGTATTCCATATGCTTTAGTTTCCTGTACGCTTCAGTATTTCCTATGCTTCAGTATTCCCTTCTCTTTGGTATTCCCTACACTTCAGTATTCCATAACTCCCTAATTAAATCAGGTTATGCCCCACTGAGAGGGTCCCCAAAATATGGGCAGCTATATTTAAAATAGGGCTTAGTACAGAATCTCTTTTCCATCCAGGCCCCTAGGAGTCAGTATAATGGCTCTTCAAGAGAGTGAGGAATAATCACTGGAGACAAAGGCACCTTTTTATAAAAATAATTGTTTGTAAATGATTTATTTATTTTCTCAATTTTTGTAACAAACACAGGAAACGGTTGTAGAACAGATCAGTGTCAGATTCACAAACACATCACAGCCAGGTTACGACCTCAGGACACAGATAGAAGCAATGCTCTGTGAGGAGTTTGTTCTGTTCTCACTGTGTCTGCGTGGGTTTCCTTCCATAGAGTAGGTGGCGTGGCTGGGTAAGTTTGTGTGATTTTCCACAGGTGTGAGGGTGACTCAGTGAGTTTGTGTGAGGGTGATGGTGACTGGGTGAGAATGTGAAACACTGTACAAATAAAGTGAAATCTACTGTTACTAGGTTTGTCGTGCAATAATTCTAAAATCTAAGTAATATGCACATCAGGCATCTGAAAGTAAAAGTTTGAACTATATTTAGTACACACTGTATGAATCCAGGGAATGGTCTTTCAGTGAAATATGTACAAATTCAGTCTGGGCTGGAAACAAATTTTATAAATTGGAAAATGACCTGCTGAAAGAAACACTCTGGCTGGATTAATGTGATCACACGAAGTTATAATAAGTAATTTTATCCGGTGAAAGTGTGGATCTACCCGTGCATTTCCCTCCAAATAAAACCATTTAAAACAAAACACAAATTCTTCAGTGAACTATGGGCAGGTTGCAGAGGATTTCAGTGAATATCCAGTCTCTTGTTGGAGCTGTAGAGCATTATCTAGAACCGTATTCACCAGTTAATGACCTGAGGGTTCTGAGAGACTGTTACAGGGGGAAACCTGAGGGTTTATCTTGACGAGCACCTTCTGTGGAGAAAAGAAAAGCTTCGTCTGAGAGTCTTTAAGGAGGGTCTATTCAGTATTTATTATACAGTAGCACTAGTTTACAGAGCAGACTTTAGTGGGTTATAAAATAGTAATAAGACTTTAACTGTTTCTTACGCTTCGACGTTGGCTTCGGGCAGTGGGGTTATTCACAATTTGTGTCTGTATCTGCATTAAAACATGAAAGAGAAATAATATGAAACCCATACAAACACACACACACACGGTTTTCTGTAGTATGACACTGGCCACTTTATCAGAAACCCATATACATGTTGGTACAGTTTGGTATAAAACTCTGGAGCTGTTTTTTTTTTAAGGTGGACTGAGGGCTCTGTTTGAGCTGTGGTTCTCACCAAGATCTGGATCGGGGGAGTGACCCTCCTGAAGCTTGCAAGGCTGAAGATGACCATGGCGTACTGTACTAACGTGAGCACGATCAGGACTCCGATGAACCCATTGCTCTGGGCCTGACACAAAACACAGCCTTTGATTGGTCGAATGAAGCGGGATTATCACTGTGTATTACAGAGTAATCATGTTTAACAGCGCCACAGAGCGAGGAGATCCAGGACGGAAGTGTTGTGGTCAGTGAAGGTCAATGCAAAAAAAAATACTCTATTTGTAGGAAAGTTGAGACAAAACGTAGCGTGCAAAACGTAGATAAAAACAGAATGCAAATATATATTTAATTGAAAATCAAACAAAGACAATATTTCAAATGTTAAACCTGGGAAATATCTGAGAAAAAATGTTTAAAATCAATATTTGCCCATTTTGAAATTGGTGGCAGCAAAACATTCCAAAAAACTGGGACGGTAAAGATAGATGTGTAATGTTCCAAAACAAGTGTGTGGGTGGGTATAATATATATAATTTGTTTTATATTATTATTATCTTTTTGTATTTACTGTGATTATATATAACTTTATACAAGCACCATGTTCACTGAGAAGGCACTTATTTAAATATTTATATTTAAATCATTAAATATTTAAGAGAATCCAGATAAATCTTTACATACAAGAGACTAGGACCAAATCAATTTTTGTTGTCTGTGGTCTTCGAGCCCTGAATTAAAAACAGACAGGTTTCTGTAGAGGAAATCACTGCATGGGCTCAGAAACACTTCCCAAACCATCGTCTACGTGCATAACATGAGTGAGTTTCACATCTGTGAAGGCACTGTTAATGCTGAAGGATATATACAGGATTTGGAGCAAGAGGCTGCCATCTACACAACGTCTTTTTGGGGGAAGGCCTTGTTTATTGCAGTAAGACGAGGCCAGTCCACGTTCTGCATGGATTACCACAGCACGACTCCTTAGTATAAGAGCCTGGGCGCCAGACTAGTCCAGACCAGCCCCCCCCTGAAAACAACACTATAACCAAGACCCCAAGGTGTTGAGCAGTTGAACACCTGTAAAAACCAAGAATCAGAAAACACTTCAGTTTTCAGACTACAGCGACTAGTCTCCTCAGTTCCCACATGCTCGGAGTGTTGTTAAAGAGGCGGCGATGAACACAGTGGTAAACACAACAAAATCACAATGTTTTGGAAAGTATTGCTGGTGTCAAATGGTTCGATATTTTATAAATAAATTAATAAATAAATAAATATAATACATTTTAACATGTGTTTAGAATGATCTGCACATAATTGCATTATGTTTTTTATTTACATTTTGTCCAATGTCCCTTTTTTGGAAATGGGGTTTTGTGTGTGTGTGTGTGTGTGTGTGTGTGTGTGTGTGTGTACATTAATGTATACACCTTATGAATGGAGGTCTGTGTGTTGATGTATAGTTTACGGTGTATTTCAGGGTGTAAAATAGATGGGTCTTTGCCATATTAAGAGTTAACACATGGGTGCAACCATTCAGACAGAAGGCAAAAAAAAAAAAAAAACATGGACCTTTAAGTAATGATGTAATGTTGAGACTTACTTGATACAGTGATTGGATCTTATCCAGTCGACACATGGAGGATTCGGGCGGAGTGCAGTACGACCAGTTGTAGTCCAGTTCCAATATCAGTAGAAAAATTGAGGCAATCCCAGCAAGCCAAGCAACACCATACAGACCCACACACACCCTCACCTTCAGGAACCAGAGAAACAGAACCATCAGAACAAACTAAACAGAAAAAAGAGGAATAAAAGAATAACAAATGTCAAAACAGAAAAAAAATAAAGCTATGGTATCAACAGCAGACAAAGTACAAAGGGAAAAAAATTAATCCAAAAGTCCTAAGGAAAAGTAAATCTCAGAGAAATCAAAATAAAATCAAAAGCAAAAAGTTTAATCCTTAAAAGAAGAAACAAGAAAAGAAAACAGGGGGAAAAAACACAAATAAAACAGAAAATACAGAAATAAAATCAGAACTAAAACTAAACAGATATTCCCTCCGTCCTGGTTCAGATTTATGGGGTTTTATCTCATTGGTCTCAGCCTCTACTGTGGTGTTTCCGTTATTTTGTCCTCTGTGTGTGTGACAGAAGAGAGTTCTGAGACTGAGACGGTGAGGGTTTACGAACCAGGGCTGTACTGGGTTTGTTCAGCAGGACGAGCAGGAGAGAAGCGGACACCAGGCCCTGCACAGGTGGAGATTACAGTCACAGAGAGATTTCATATATTTATATTTCATCTTTATATTTATATTTATATATTTCCATTACCATTTGAGAGAAAACTCACCAGCAGAGGCATCCAGTAGAACAGGCCGATGGTGACGATGAGTTTTCCGGTGTCATTCAATACAATCCCAACTGCAAGCATCGTCAAAGCAGTCAGTATCTGTACAGTCTGTGGAGGAGAAGATTATTCTAAAATAACTGATATTGGAAATAAGCATTTTTAAAGAAATAAAAACAAAAGTAGAGGTCAATTTATATCAGTTACGCTCTTTAGGCTGTAAATGAAAACAGTGTGGCGCTTGGAGCAGGTCACAGCGGCTCGCGGCGCTTGTATATAGATCAAGGAAGTTTGGTGCTTGTTAACCCGATGGACCCTATTTATATAGCTATTTTGCTATTCCGTTTTTTTGTCAGTGCCTCTTTCAGTTGCATTTAAACAGTAATTATGTGACATAGCCATATTCAATATGTTGTTTTATTTTCTAAAGAACCTTTGCTACTCAAATATGTAATAACTTGAGGTTTTCATGCTGACCGATAAATCAATTTTTCTAGAAATTTGTCATGTTTTGACCAAAATTTTACCTAGCGCCTGCTTTTTTTTTTTTTTTTTTCATATTTCTCAATGTACAGTCTTGAAATCATATTCCCACATCAGATATCTTCACACAGATTGTTAGTGTGTGGTGTCTGTTAGTTAAAAACATAAGCATTTTTTTATGTTAATTTATTACGTGTCATATTACTGTGATAAAATAAATTTGTAGCATCAGACGGACATATTTTTCTTGATATTCTAAGCTCTGGGATGTATGACTGATAAAGTTCTGACAGTCACAGCAGGCCCAGACTTTCAGGAATTTAGTTCAGGGCAAATATGGACAATTTCCCAACAAATAAAAAAACATTTTGGTACTTTGGCAGTTTTCTCAGATGCTGATAATATTTACAATTATTACTATTATTATAATCTTTTTAAAAAATGATGAAATAATACTTGTTTACTTAGAAAACACACAATAAATAATTATTTAAGCTTTTTAGTTTATATTTGTTGATCTAATGCAGTGTTATTTGATGTGAAACCTACAAAAACCTTGAAAAACTATAAATCAATAATAGGAATATGTTTTTGCTGATGACTCATAGTTTTCCGCCCAGAGACAGTGGGTTGATGTTATGTGAGTCAAAACGAAACTGAAAGTAAACAGCGTCTTTCTTGTCCCTTTGCAGCGTCTTCTTTTCTGATTATAGCGAATATCGTTAGAATCTTTCATGACAAGGACATAAGATAAAAATTTTGAAGGAGCGCCTTGATTTTTAGATGGTTTTTCACACTGGATTACTCCCAGAGGCTGCACAGCACCGCGATGAGAGCGTTATTTTTAGAAACGGTAGGATCTGCGCTTTCTAACGGTATACGGAGCTCACAGACGCATTCAGACATTCAAGACTTACAAAGCTGATTATATAAGGTGTGTTCGGGTCCAACGTGTTTTAGGACTCTACTCATTCAAAGAATGGTTACATATTTTTTTTCAGCTGAGTTCAGCTATTTTTGGCTCCGGACTTTATCCTTTTGGGCTCCGGAGTATTTCTCAGGCTTGGTCTCTCCTTTTTTCTTTTTGTTTTTCTGCTTTTCCCTTTTTGTAATAAACTCATGTCTGTCTCTGACCAGTGCACCTGTACAGGACCCGTTCTCTGACAGTTACTGTTAGACTCCACCCTGTTGCTGGGGGCGGGGTTTAGGATGAGTGACTCACAGCCAGAGTTTTCCTCTCTCTTTTCAGGGTCCTGACGCTGGTGTATGTGGTACAGAAGCCTGAGAAGCTGTAATCAACTGGCTGTGGACTGGTCACTTGAGTGGTCAATGCAATGTTGTTGTCCATGTTTGGCATCAGAAAAATGCTCCTAGGAAACAGAGAACATTTGAATGTAAATATATCTTCACTTTTTAATGATAGTGTTTGATTATGACCCTGTCTGTTTAAGGAATGGACCAATAGGAATGGTCCATTCTGGAGAAACGAGACTCACAACGCTTCAACACACTTTTGGCCAGACGCTGTATTTATTGACTCTTGACGGAGTTTGTCGGTAATGTTTGGTTTAATTAACAGGGAATAAAATCAAAACTAAACCATAAAAATCCCAAACTGTGCATTACATTGTTGACAAAATATATATAAAAAAAAACTTAATGAAAAGACTAGCGCCCCCTCGAGGATGTGTTCCCACCTTACGCCCAGTGATTCCTGGAAGGCTCCGGACCCACTGCGACCCTGAACTGGATAAGGGTTACAGACAATGAATGAATGAATGACTGAATGTATGAATATATTAATAACCATAAACAACTATTAAATGACATGAAATCATGTGTGTTCATGTCTCTGTGAAAGAGTAGACCGAGGTCTATAAGCACACTATTAGTAGCGCATAATATGTCTTTTAAAACTATGTAATAGTGTGGTAAATAATGCAACTTAAATTCTAAATATTTTACTTTATATTCTTTTAAAGTCACGGTGCATGGAAACATTCATTCCTTCATTCATTTATTGTCTGTAACCCTTATCCAGTTCATGGTCACAGTGGGTCCGGAGCCTATCCAGAATCACTGGGCGCAAGGCAGGAATACACCCTGGAGGGAGCACCAGTCCTTCACAGGGCGACACACACTTACACATTCACTCACACCTACGGACACTTTTGAGTCTCCAATCCACCTACCAACGTGTGGTTTTGGAGCGTGGGAGGAAACCGGAACACCCGGAGGAAACCCACACAGACACAGGGAGAACACAACCACACTCCTCACAGACAGTCACCCGGAGGAAACCCACACAGACACAGAGAGAACACACCACACTCCTCACAGACAGTCACCCGGAGGAAACCCACACAGACACAGGGAGAACACAGCACACTCCGCACAGACAGTCACCCGGAGTAAACCCACGCAGACACAGAGAGAACACACCACACTCCGCACAGACAGTCACCCGGAGCGGGACTCGAACCCACAACCTCCAGGACCCTGGAGCTGTGACAGAGACACTTCCTGCTGCTCCATCGTGACGCCCTGGGCACCATGGAAACACACAGATAAGACAGGGATCATCTGAAAGAGGGAAGTTACCTGAGATCAGGCTCTTCTTTTTCTTCTTCTTCTTCTTCTTCTTCTCACGCTAATTCTCCTCCAGTTCCTTCGTCCCTCTGAGCTCTGTGAGACCAGTGTGTTAAGTAAGTTTTTAAGTAAAAGCTCTGAACAGTCATGTGTCTCAGAGGTTTAAACGTAATTTCCAGTGACCTTTGGAGTCATTATGGATCAGTTGAAACTAATTGACCTGTGATGGACTGCACAGTGCAGGCGTTATTCCTGGATGCTATAAAAGCATATGTAGGTTAGTAACTTTAAAAATGTGTCACCATTGAAATCATCAACTCATATCTCCACTGTAAAATCACTCCCTTATTACTCTGTGTAAAATGATACATACAAAACCAGTCCAGTTCAATTTAGACCTTTTCTAATGCTGCATTTACTCATTTCCACTCTTTCCTTGTAGATGTAGAGTCAGAGACAGTAGCTCATCTGTCGCTGCACAGTGTGTGTCGCTCGTCCTCTAGTCCTTCATCAGTGACACAGGACGCTGTCGGCTGGATGTTTTTGGTCGGTGGACTGTTCTCAGTCCAGACACTGAGGGGTTTAAAAACTCCAGCAGCACTGCTGTGTCTGATCCACTCTACACCAGCACAACACACACTAACACACCACCACCACGTCAGTGTCACTGCAGCGCTGAGAATGATCCACCACCACATCACACCTGCTCTGTGGGGGTCCTGAGTGCTGAAGAACAGGGGGGAAAGAGGGTAACAAAGTATGCAGAGCAACAGATGACCTACAGCCTGTAAAACCACAAAGTGCTCCTGTGGTCAATGGAGGAACTCAAATGTAAAACAGTAATATATCAACATCAATAATAATAATAATAATAATAATAATGCGTCAACGTCGTCTCTATAAAAATGAGCAGATATATCATATAATTCCGCTTGAAAACAACAGGTTTAAAGTTGTTTATTTAAATGTTTTGATAGTTTTCAAATAATTTTCAATCACAGAACACTATTGTAATTTTAAAAGCATTTCAGAGAAGAAATCTAACTCTAAATTCACAAATATTTAAATTGTTTCTCAGTCCTCAGAAGGAAGAATAATTCTATGGACACACCACCACCTGGCGGCCGATTGAAATATTAACACTAAAAAAAATGACTCCCAGATTAAGGGTCTTTAACCATAAAAAATTGTGATATAACTTATATAAAAATATATATTTGATTTAATGGCATCTTGTTCTGAGAGTCAGTGATGTAGACGGTGTGACTTTTAACCCCAGCTGGACGGAGAGTTCAGAAGTTGTAACTGGAACAGCTCCAGTTCGGTTCCAGCTGTAGCAGATGTGTCATCAGTGGATGTGTTTATGGAGCCGGAGGCTGGATCTCACTGTACGCTGGAGGAGGAGGGGTCAGCAGCGAGGGGTTACTGATCACAAACACGGCCTGGAGGAGGGAGAAAGATCTTAACTAAGAGGATAACTGAGGCACGAAAGGAATTTCATTACTGTCCTAAACATGTTTGATCAAACCTGTCTTTTACGAGGGGTGTTCTATAACTAGCTCCATTTTTATTGATTTACAGCTTACTACACTTTAACACAGTAGCTGTCCTTCACCGTGTGAAATTTCATGATGAACGGACCAAGAGAAATGCTCCAAAATGACTTTTTAATCCGTCAAACACCTTATAAATTCTCTCACCTCATCATTCCCAAACAAGTTGCTCCATCTTGGGCTTGGACACTGGATCCTATCGGGAATCTTTCAACAAAAAACAAACAAACAAAAAAAAACTTTGGGACCTCCATTCACAGCTGTGCTCCGGCTTGCGGTGTGACAACATCAATTATACTGACACCTAGAGGCCTGGAGGAGTCAGATTCAGCTCACTGCTGCCCTCATGTGGAGAAATTTCGGAGGGTTCAGAAAATTAATTTATGGCACTTTTCCATGGCCACCTACACACTCGACTTGACTCCGCTCTCGATCGTTACATTCCTCCGAGGGGATTTGTAGAGGTTCAACCGCTCCTTGGGCCAATGGCAAACAAAAATCTTCAGCGAACGTCGAATGTACAACAAGGAAAACTGGTCTGTGAGAACTGGGGGTGGAGCCATGTTCAGTCCATAAAACAACAACAACACACGAGTAAACAGTGCCTGACCATTGTTGTGGTTTTCAAAGCCTGTTGTTCCCGTTAGAGACGGGGCTTTGTGACATCACTGGCTCCACCAGCTAAAAGCGAGTCGAGCCGAGTCGAGCCAGTCCTACTCAGTGGAAAAGCACCATTAGAGACAGTGTAGCAGCTGGATTCATCACGTCAAGAGCAGTGCTTTACAGATAACATAAATACTCTGCTACGATTTTTTGGTAAAATGACACACTGCTCCTTTTAATAAACCAATGTTTGAGGTGGATGTTTACCATTGGCTCAATGTAGTTGCCGCAGGTGACGTTGTACAGACAGACGCAGATGGAGACGATGAACTGAAGCAGACAGAAAACCAGCAGAACTCCACTAATCCCATTCGTCTGGCTCTGAAACAGAGCACAGTGTGAGTGATCACGAAGCGGGTGCTGCCTGAGTGGTCACTTTTTAAAGTGTCCAGATCTTTAAAGTTTAAATCGGATACAAACCAGTAACATGTCACAGTATACTGAATCACAGTCGGAGATTAAGCCGTAAGCCAAATCCACAGCCAACAGAGTAGTGGCAGCTCCAGCTGTTACTGCACTGACTGTGTTTATCACCAGCAACGTGATCACCTGAGAGGGAAACAGAGACGATTCTCATACACAGGCTTGTTTCATTCATTCATCTGTAAGTGCTTTACCCAGATCAGGGTTGTGGTGGGTCACTGGGTGCAGGAACACACCCTGGACAGGTCACCATACACTCACCCAGTCACTCACTCACACACACATTCACAACTGTGGAAAGTCACACACACACACACACACACACACCCCAGGGGACAGTTTCACACTCACCCAGTCACTCCCTCACTCATTTACACCTGTGGACAGTCTCTCTCTCACACAGTCACTCACTAATTCACCCTTGGGGACAGACTCTCACACTCACCCAGTCACACACACACACACACACACACTGAGAGTATAATAATAATAATAAGAGTTTTAATGGCATACCAAACAGGGACGAAAGTCCTTTTCAACGTAAATTGTCAGAGCACCTGCGAAAATGTACTGAGGGGTGGAGGGTAGAGTTTGAGGAACACACACACACACACACACACACACACACACACACACACACAATCTCAATATATACAAGAGGTCCTATTATAACTCGTGTAGAAACAAAAAGGAAAAAGAGAAGTGGGTGTAGCTCACAATGGCTCCTCCCCAGTATCCAAAGAAAGTGGGCGTGGTGAGGGGCGTTCCTCTGCCCTGCGTCAGGACGACTCCCAACAAGAACGACGTCACACCGGTCATTACCTGCACCGTCTGCAGACAACAACAAAACCAACTCTATATACTTCGTTATGTTAAATCGTGCGCTGTATTAGTTTGTGTATCAAATGTAATTGTATATTATTTTAAAATACATCAGAAACAGAAGTATCTCACCCCTAGAACTTTTGGGATGGTCCTTGATCTCCCGTTTGCTGGAGAACTGAAGTGATGTCCAGAGTCCATTACAGAGGTGTACAGAGGTGGGGGTGGGTTCAGCTGGGTCATGACGGGGAAGTCGTTTCCCAGGTGATCGTTAGGAATGAGCGGGGTGGTCATCCTGTGGAAACAATGACCTGTTTTAAGTAATCACTCATAACGAGGCTAATAAAGTATTCAGAGCAACAGATGGACTACAGTCTGTAACTAGATCTACACAATGCTCCTGTACGGCGAGAGGAGCTGATGAGTGGAGAACAAAGAGACGTTTTTAATGTTATGGCTAATCGTAAAGTACATGTCTACAAAGGTTCTAGACACACACACACACACACACACACTGATATATCAGGTTAACGTCTAGAACTTAGATCATTACCTGTTTTTAAAATGTTTATTGTTGTTTTACCTGCTCTTCTTTACCGTGTTCTTTTCTTCCGTCTCTTCCTCTGAATGCCCATCCCTCCGTTCATTATCTGGTAAGTTCTGGGCATGTTCCTGACCTTTGGAACCACAGAAACCACAACAGCACACTGAGCTGTGTGGCCAAAAGTGTGTGGACACCGGCTCGTTTAGTGTTCCCTACACTTTCAGTATTCCCTACAGTTTATTATTCCCAGCGCTTTAGCATTCCTAGGCTTTTTGTTTTCCGAACGCTTCAGTATTCCCTGATCTTTGCTATTCCCTGCTCTTTGGTATTCCCAGCACTTACAATTCCCTACAGAGAGTCTGCGTCTCTGCTGCAGGAGCTGTTTCTGTTCTCCAGGGAAGAACTTACCCTAGACCTCAGAATATTGCTGTGAGGATTTGGTGGCAGCCATATTAAGATAAGCTCAGGTGCTGATGATAGGTGATTAGTTCTGCCGCTCTGACCGTTCACAAAGCTCTTTATAGCAGCTTCTTCACTCCAAAGAACACAGCGCATGCAACTTGGCATACAGTATGATTAGTATCATTTATACTCAGACTTTTATTATGTAAATTACCCACAGACTGCACGGTATACTACAGTAATTCAGGTCAACATCCTTTTATCTCTTTTGACTGTAAAACACGTGGTCAGTCCAGAGAACACCATTCCACTGTTCCTCAGCTCAAATTCCTAAGGCATTTTATACATTTCTGACCTGCACTGGGCATGGGGACCTGAGGACCACACCACAGTCATTTTAAGCATTTTATCAATAAATGAAAATAAATGAAAGAACTAAATGAAACTGAGTCTGAAAAGAAGCGGTCCAGCAAAAGTTTTAAGGTGGTGCCTTTGATACTGGTCATCACTATGTCTGAAAGGAAGAGGTCAGGACACTTTTAAGGTGGCACATATGAAGCCAATAAGCATTAGGTCTGAGAAGAGGTGAACAGGGATGGTTTTGGGTGACGCAGATCAGTACTAGGAAAGGTTCTAAGGAGTTGCAGATAAAAACAGTCAACACTAGTTCTGAGGAGTAGAGATCCAGAATCCAGCTCTATTCCTCCTCCCACACACAGTACAGAGCAGCTCCATGTCCCTGTCCAGCAGGAAGAGACCTGCTCTGATTGATCAGGGCCAGAGATGGCGGCTGACCAAACTTCAGTATTCCCTACAGTTTAGTGTTCCCTACACTTCAGTATTCCCTAAAGTTTAGTATTCCCAGCGCTTCAGTGTTCCCTACAGTTTAGAGTTCCCTACACTTCAGCATTCCCTAAAGTTTAGTATTCCCAGCGCTTCAGTGTTCCCTACAGTTTAGAGTTCCCTACACTTCAGTGTTCCCTACAGTTTAGTATTCCCAGCAGCTTCAGTATTCCCTTCTCTTTGGTATTCCATACACTTCAGTATTCCATAACTCCCTAATTAAAACAGGTTATGCCCCACAGAGTGGGTCCCCAAAATATGGGCAGCTATATTTAAAATATTTTAAATATATTTTAAAATATATTTAAAATATTCCATCCAGGCCCCTATGCGTCAGTATAATGGCTCTTCAAGAGAGTGAGGAATAATCACTGGAGACAAAGGCACCTTTTTATAAAATAATTGTTTGTAATTGATTTATTTATTTTCTCAATTTTTGTAACAAACACAGGAAATGGTTGTAGAACAGATCAGTGTCAGATTCACAAACACATCACAGCCAGGTTACGACCTCAGGACACAGATAGACGCAATGCTCTGTGAGGAGTTTGTTCTGTTCTCACTGTGTCTGCGTGGGTTTCCTTCCATAGAGTAGGTGGCGTGACTGGGTAAGTTTGTGTGATTTTCCACAGGTGTGAGGGTGACTCAGTGAGTTTGTGTGAGGGTGATGGTGACTGGGTGAGAATGTGAAACACTGTACAAATAAAGTGAAATCTACTGTTACTAGGTTTGTCGTGCAATAATTCTAAAATCTAAGTAATATTAGATTAATATTAGATTAATGTGATCACATGAAGTTATAATAAGTAATTTTATCCGGTGAAAGTGTGGATCTACCAGTGCATTTCCCTCCAAATAAAACCATTTAAAACAAAACACAAATTCTTCGGTGAACTATGGGCAGGTTGCAGAGGATTTCAGTAAATATCCAGTCTCTTGTTGGAGCTGTAGAGCATTATCTAGAACCGTAATCATCGGTTAATGACCTGAGGGTTCTGAGAGACTGTTACAGGGGGAAACTCCTGAGGGTTTATGTTGACGAGGACCTCCTGTGGAGAAAAGAAAAGCTTCGTCTGAGAGTCTTTAAGGAGGGTCTATTCAGTATTGATTATACAGTAGCACTAGTTTACAGAGCAGACTTTAGTGGGTTATAAAATAGTAATAAGACTTTAACTGTTTCTTACGCTTCGACGTTGGCTTCGGGCAGTGGGGTTATTCACAATTTGTGTCTGTATCTGCATTAAAACATGAAAGAGAAATAATATGAAACCCATACAAACACACACACACACGGTTTTCTGTAGTATGACACTGGCCACTTTATCAGAAACCCATATACATGTTGGTACAGTTCGGTATAAAACTCTGGAGCTGTTTTTTTAAGGTGGACTGAGGGCTCTGTTTGAGCTGTGGTTCTCACCATGAGCTGGATCGGGAGAGTGACCCTCCTGAAGCTTGCAAGGCTGTAGGTGACCATGACGTACTGTAGAAACGTGAGCACGATCAGGACTCCGATGAACCCATTGCTCTGGGCCTGACACAAAACACAGCCTTTGATTGGTCAAATGAAGCAGGATTATCACTGTGTATTACAGAGTAATCATGTTTAACAGCACCACAGAGCGAGGAGATCCAGGACGGATGTGTTGTGGTCAGTGAAGGTCAATGCAAAAATATACTCTATTTGTAGGAAAGTTGAGACAAAACGTAGCGTGCAAAACGTAGATAAAAACAGAATGCAAATATATATTTAATTGAAAATCAAACAAAGACAATATTTCAAATGTTAAGCCTGGGAAATATCTGAGAAAAAATGTTTAAAATCAACATTTGCCCTTTTTGAAATTGGTGGCAGCAAAACATTCCAAAAAACTGGGACGGTAAAGATAGATGTGTAATGTTCCAAAACAAGTGTGTGGGTGGGTATAATATATATATAATTTGTTTTATATTGTTATTTTTTTTGTATTTACTGTGATTATATATATTTTTATACAAGCACCATGTTCACTGAGAAGGCACTTTAAATATATATCATAGGTGCTTTGTGCACAGTACTGTGTGTGTGTGTGTGTGTGTGTCTGTGTGTGTGTGTGTGTGTATAATTTCATCGTGTACAGCATATAATTTCATTAAATATTTAAGAGAATCCAGATACATACAAGAGACTAGAACCAAATCAATTTTTTTTGCCTGTGGTCTTCGAGCCCTGAATTAAAATCAGACAGGTTTCTGTAGAGGAAATCACTGCATGGGCTCAGAAACACTTCCGAAACCATTGTCTATGTGCATAACATGAGTGAGTTTCACATCTGTGAAGGCCAGTCCACATTCTGCGTGGATTACCACAACACGACTCCTTAGTATAAGAGCCTTGGCGCTAGACTAGTTCAGACCAGTCCCCCCCTGAAAACAATACTATAACCAAGGCCCCAAGGTGTTGAGCATCTGAACACCTGTAAAAAGCAAGAATCAGAAAACACTTCAGTTTTCAGACTACAGCAACTAGTCTCCTTAGTTCCCAAATGCTCAGAGTGTTATTGAAGAGGTGGCAATGAACACAGTGGTAAATACAACACAGTCACAATGTTTTGGAATGTATTGTTGGTGTCAAATGGGTCAATAATTTATAAATAAATAAATAAATGTAATAAATTTCAACATATTTTTAAAATGATCTGCAAATAATTGTTTTTGTCCAATGTCCCTTTTTTGGAAATGGGGTTTTTTGTGTGTGTGTGTGTGTACATTAATGTATACACCTTATGAATGGAGGTCTGTGTGTTGATGTATAGTTTACGGTGTATTTCAGGGTGTAAAATAGATGGGTCTTTGCCATATTAAGAGTTAACACATGGGTGCAACCATTCAGACAGAAGGCAAAAAAAAAAAACATGGACCTTTAAGTAATGATGTAATGTTGAGACTTACTTGATACAGTGATTGGATCTTATTCAGTCGACACGTGGGGGATTCGGGCGGAGTGCAGTACGACCATCTGTAGTCCACCTCCAGTGCCAGGAGAAGAAATGAGGCAATCCCAGCAAGCCAAGCAACACCATACAGACCCACACACACCCTCACCTTCAGGAACCAGAGAAACAGAACCATCAGAACAAACTAAACAGAAAAAAGAGGAATAAAAGAATAACAAATGTCAAAACAGAAAAAATAAAGCTATGGTATCAACAGCAGACAAAGTACAAAGGGAAAATAAATCCAAAAGTCCTAAGGAAAAATAAATCTCAGAGAAATCAAAATAAAAAAAAAAATCAGCAAAAAGTTTAATCCTTAAAAGAAGAAACAAGAAAAGTGGAAAAAACAAGTGTCACGCCCTCGTCTCGTCATGTATGTTTTCTCTGCACATGGCTTTGTTGTGTTGTTGTTTTGCTCTGTTCAAGTCAAGTTGTGTCGTTTCGTTCTGTTTCCCAGTTGTATTGTGTTGTTATACTCGTTCGTATTGTACTGTTTCCTTCCTTCTCCCTGTAAAGTCATGCCGTAGTCATTCCTACTCATTTGTTATTGTAGTCTTCGTTTCTCTTGCTCGTTTCCCTTGCCTGTTTCATACCCCAGTCCTGTAGTGTTGTTTCGTGCTCTTTGCCTATGTTTCTAAGTAGTGTTATTTAGTGTTTCTCGTCAAGTTCGTTTTGTTGTGTTATCTCTTTAATAAATTATCTGTGTTGTAGCGAGTGTGTCCGCCTCCGTAAGTCCAACCATCACGTCCCCGTGACAGAATGACCGATCCATATAAGGACACAGCTAGCACGGACTACTCTTTTAAGAGATGTGCAATTCGCCAGACTCCGTTTCGCACAGGCCCCAAAGATCCCGTGGAGGAGGCTTTAAGAGCGGCCTCGGAATGGAGTCAACGGCTGCAGCTCATGCCCGGTGTGGTTCCTTCCCACCTAACAGAGGACTCGATTCGAGAATCGAAGGATTATTCCAGCGGGAACCGTAGGAGCCGCCTCAGGACAACGGAGGTGAGGCTAACAGGGGCGCACCTCCGGGGGAATCCCTCAAGAGTGCGCCCATCAGAACCCCTAAACCCTTAACAGCTCCAGTCCACGACGTAACAGAACGAAACAACACAACTTGACTTGAACAGAGCAAAACAACAACACAACAAAGCCATGTGCAGAGAAAACAGACATGATGAGACGAGGGCGTGACAGATGCCCCCTCCTGAATGCATAACTCCCGGGGCGCGTAACCTAGACCCCCCAGAAGCTGGCGCAGGAGGGAGCATGGAAAACAGACTGAGACAAGGAACCATGGGAGACAGGACTCGGGGCCGATCCCTAGAGTTGTGCTCAGGCTGGCTTCTCAGACTTCCCCTCAGGCATTTGCCAGTCCTGGGCACCCCCCTGTTATATTGGTTCCTATTTCTCTTCTTGTCCCTGTACCCGTGTCTGCCTTTGTTTCTGTCCCAGTCCCGGTCACGGTGTTCATTTCTGTTCCTGTAAACGTCTTGGTCCCTGTTCTCCTGCCTAGTCCTGTCCAGGCCCCGTTTCAATCCTCTGCTCCTGTCTTGTCCAAATCAAAATCAAAATCAAATCAAATTTATTTATATAGCGCTTTTCACAACTGATGTTGTCACAAAGCAGCTTCACATAATTCCAGTAAGACAAATATTTGACATGAAATGTAAAAACAAATGTAAAACCCTCAAGTGAGCAAGCCAGGGGCGACAGTGGCAAGGAAAAACTTCCCCAGCTGAGGAAGAAACCTTGGGAGGAACCAAGGCTCACAAGGGGTGACCCATCCTCCTCTGGTCAATCTACTGGTGATGATAGTTAGTAGTCCATGAGAACTTCAGTGTAGGGACAGCTTCAAGGCACTTGTTGGTTGCTGGAGCGTGGGCAGCTGGTCTGTAGCGTGGAGGAGGGTCTCAACAGTCATCCATCAGTGTCCAGACAGACAGGTGGGCAGTTGTTTACTCAGAAAGTTGTAAAGGGATGGAATTAGTTTTGAACTGTTTTGTGTTTGTAAAGTAGAAAATATGAAAATTTCCAGAGTGTGGCTAATGACTCCGGCAGATCTGACTATGACAGCTTTAACTAAAAGGAGAGAACCAGGAGGACACACAGACACGGGAGCATCCTGAAACACTGGCATCCCTCCGCTCCACCGTCAACAAACCTGAGTGATCGCGAGAAGCGGCGGGACGACAGCACCAGCGTCTCAGTTTACTATAATTCCCTGTGTCCATGGACCCCCCGGATCTGCCGCCTTTATCTATGGGGGAGCATTAGCTACCAAAAGATAAACTAAACAGATGTGTTTTTAGCCTAGATTTGAAGATTGCGACTGTGTCTGAGTCCCGAACATTTTCTGGAAGATCATTCCAGAATCTGGGGGCTTTATAAGAAAAGGCTCTTCCCCCAGCTGAGGCCTTCTGAATTCTGGGAACAATTAAAAATCCAGTATTCTGTGATCTGAGTGAACGTGGAGGCTCATAATAGGAAATTTTATCTTGAAGATATTCAGGAGCAAGCCCATGTAGAGCTTTATATGTTAATAACAAAATTTTGTAGACAATGCGGAATTTAACAGGCAGCCAATGAAGTGATGATAAAACTGGGCTGATATGTTCAAATTTTCTAGTTTTAGTGAGGACCCTAGCTGCAGCATTTTGAACTAGTTGAAGTTTTCTTAAATTGCTGCTGTTGCATCCTGACAGTAGTGCGTTACAGTAGTCAAGCCTTGAAGTAATAAAGGCATGTACTAATGTTTCTGCGTCCTGAAGGGATAAGGCATTTCTAATCTTAGCAATATTGTGAAGATGTAAAAAAGCTGTCCTAGTGATACTACCTATGTGTTGATCAAATGATAAATCCGGGTCAATTATGACACCAAGATTTTGCTGAACCAGGTTTAACTGGAAAGTCAGCTAGATTTAAAATTAAATCTGATAATTTATTTCTTGCCACTTTTGGACCCAAAAGCAGGACCTCTGTTTTGTTGCTGTTTAGAAGGAGGAAGTTACGCAACATCCAGCCTTTCACGTCTTTTACACAGTCCTCTATTTTCTTTAATCTGTATTTGTCATCGGGCTTGACTGAAATATACAATTGTGTGTCTTCTGCGTAACAGTGAAAGTTAATGTCATGGTTTCTTATAACTGTGCCTAGCAGTAACATGTAAATAATAATGTAATATAATAATGTAAATAATAATGGTCCTAAAATAGAGCCTTGTGGAATTCCAAATCTTACTTTAGGATAATTTGAATTTAGATTGTTTACTTTTACAAATTGATAACGTTCCATTAAGTAAGAATTGAACCATAATAGGGCTGTCCCTGTGATTCCAACCATGTTTTCTAACCTTTCTATGAGAATATTGTGGTCTATTGTATCGAAGGCTGCGCTTAGGTCAAGAAGCACCAACAGGGATACGTGGCCTTGATCAGAGGCAAGAAGATCATTTGTTATCTTGACTAGAGCTGTCTCTGTACTATGATGTTGCCTGAATCCAGATTGGAATTTTTCATATATATGATTCTTATGTAGATATGAACTAAGTTGTTGGGCCACAGCTCTTTCTAAGATCTTGGACAGAAATGGCAAATTAGAAATAGGCCTGTAATTAGACAGTGTACTAGCATCAAGATTTGGTTTCTTGATCATAGGTTTAATAACTGCTAGTTTAAAAGCTTTGGGTACATGGCCCAGACTAAGGGATGAGTTTACTATAGTTAAAAGAGGATCAATAATAGCTGGTAGTACTTCTTTGAGCAACTTTGTGGGAATTGCATCAAGTGTGCAAGTTGTACAGTTTGCGAAGGTGATAATCTTCTCTAGTTCTAATTGTGGGAGTGGGTAAAAGGTTTCAAGTCTTTTTTTTACAGTTACATTATGTTTTATATCATTCTCATCGGGTGGCAGCCAGGATGGATTTGATCCTGTGGCTTGAGTTTGTTGTCTAATATTCTCAATTTTATTATTAAAAAAGTCCATAAAATCTTTACTCAGCGAGATCAGCGAGGCCAGATATGCTGAGCGAGCTTTAGTGAGGGCATTTCTATACTCTATAAGGCTGTCCTTCCAGGCAGAATGGAACACTTCAAGCTTGGTTGATCGCCATTTCCGTTCTAGTTTTCGTAATGTTTGTTTTAAAGTACGGGTCTTATCATTATACCATGGTGCGAGCTTTTGCTGTCTTATACTTTTATGTTTAAGTGGTGCTAAAGTAGATCGACAGGTATTTTCTAGGTAATCAGTTAGTACATCTAGGTCCATTGGGTCTGATGGAGTTGGAACTGGGGTCGATAGTTCTGGTAGGTTTTATATAAATTGTAGGGCGGTAGATGGTTTTATTATACGCCTTGTAGAATAGCGAGGGTTCTTACATATATTATGGCTAAAACGTAGCTCATATGAAATTAAGTAATGATCGGAGATTGCTGAGGATTGCAGTAAGATATTAATTTTGTCAATGTTAAGACCTAGTGTCAGAACTAAGTCTAAAGTGTGGCTGCAGTAGTGTGTAGGCCCTGTTACATTTTGAATAATACCAATAGAGTCTGAGATTGAGGTAAATGCCTTTTTTAGTGGGTCACTTTCCTTCTCAAAATGGATATTGAAATCTCCTACAATTATAACTTTATGATTGCACACCGCTAGGTTTGTAGCAAAATCGCTGAATTCTTTCAGAAATTCTAAGTAAGGCCCTGGTGGTCTGTAAATGTTGCATAATAAAAATGCGTCCTTTTTTGTGACCGGATTTGTAATAATAGTGGAGAGAACCTCAAAAGAAGAGAAGGTGTCACATTGTTTAAGACTAATTTATAGGGTATTTTGGTAAATTACACATACTCCACCTCCTTTGCCTGATATTCTTGGGCTATGTGCATAATTATAGCCTAGGGGGTGGCTTCATTTAGTGCTAAATATTCATTTGGTCTAACCCACGTTTCCGTGAGACAGAAAACATTGAATTTATGATCACTTATAATATCATTTACGATAAGTGCTTTTGAGTTTTTATAGATCTTATGTTGAGGAACCCAAATTTTAGTTCTGAGGTGTTGCTGCTAGGTGTTGTGTATGATTTAATATTGATTAGGTTGCTGAAACAAGCTGATTTTGTTTTTCTACTTTTACATTTAGTTCGGGGGAAAGACACAGTCTCAATAGAGTTGAACCTGGGTGACGCCTCAAGACAGTTCGCAGACGGTCGGTTTAGCCTGTCTGTCTGCGGCCTGGTCCCGGCTCTGGATTTTCAGCAGCTATCTACACTACTCTGCTGACTAACTAAAAGACTATGTGCTATGCTGCAAGAAAATAAGGCAGCACCCTCCCGCGTGGGGTGGATACCATCCCTACCTATAAGACCAGGCTTGCCCTCAAAACATAACCAATTGTCTATAAAGCCCATTTGATTTTCGGAACACCACTTGGACATCCAGCAGTTTAACGCCCGAAGTCTGCTGTAAGCTTCGTCGCCACGCCGCATTGGTATGGGGCCAGAGCAGATTACGGCATCGGACATCGTCTGGGCCAGTTTAATCACCTCTGTAATATTACCCTTAGTTACCTCAGACTGCCGCAGACGAATATCATTGGCCCCTACATGAATGACTACCCTCGAATATCTCCTATTAGCTAACAGTCTAAGGTTGCCACTAATATCCGGCGCTCCGGCTCCCGATGTTAAGCACCGTCAAGTCTCTTGTGTCCACTCCCATCTTGTCCAGTCCGTTCCAGTCTCTTGTTCAGTCTCCTGTCACCCCTCTTTGTCAGTCTACTGTCCTGTCCCAGGTCCAGCCCCCAGTTTCCAGTCCTGTCAACTTCTCGGCTCCATTTCCTGTGTCTGTTCCCGTCCTGTCCTGTCCAGTCCTGTTCCCGTCCAGTCCTGTCTCCCATGGTTCATTGTCTTAGTCTGTTTTCCGTGCTCCCTCCTGCACCAGCTTCTGGGGGGTCTAGGTTACGCGCCCCGGGAGTTGTGCATTCAGGAGGGGGCATCTGTCACGCCCTCGTCTCGTCATGTCTGTTTTCTCTGCACATGGCTTTGTTGTGTTGTTGTTTTGCTCTGTTCAAGTCAAGTTGTGTCGTTTCGTTCTGTTTCCCAGTTGTATTGTGTTGTTATACTCGTTCGTATTGTATTGTTTCCTTCCTTCTCCCTGTAAAGTCATGCCGTAGTCATTCCTACTCATTTGTTATTGTAGTCTTCGTTTCTCTTGCTCATTTCCCTTGCCTGTTTCATACCCCAGTTCTGTAGTGTTGTTTCATGCTCTTTGTCTATGTTTCTAAGTAGTGTTATTTAGTGTTTCTCGTCAAGTTCGTTTTGTTGTGTTATCTCTTTAATAAATTATCTGTGTTGTAGCGAGTGTGTCCGCCTCCGTAAGTCCACCCATCACGTCCCCGTGACAACAGGAAACGTGAAAAAGAAGAAAAAGAAAACAGAACAGAGGAAAAAAACACAAATAAAACAGAAAATACAGAAATAAAATCAGAACTAAAACTAAACAGATATTCCCTCCGTCCTGGTTCAGATTTATGGGGTTTTATCTTATTGGTCTCAGCCTCTACTGTGGTGTTTCCATTATTTTTTCCTCTGTGTGTGTGACAGAAGAGAGTTCTGAGACTGAGACGGTGAGGGTTTACGAACCAGGGCTGTACTGGGTTTGTTCAGCAGGACGAGCAGGAGAGAAGCGGACACCAGGGCCTGCACAGGTGGAGATTACAGTCACAGAGAGATTTCATATATTTATATTTCATGTTTATATTTATATTTATATATTTCCATTACCATTTGAGAGAAAACTCACCAGCAGAGGCATCCAGTAGAGCAGGCCAATGGTGACGATGAGTTTTCCGGTGTCATTCAATACAATCCCAACTGCAAGCATCATCAAAGCAGTCATTATCTGTACAGTCTGTGGAGGAGAAGATTATTCTAAAATAACTGATATAGGAAATAAGCATTTTTAAAGAAATAAAAACAAAAGTAGAGGTCAATTTATATCAGTTAAGCGCTTTAGGCTGTAAGTGAAAACAGTGTGGCGCTTGGAGCAGGTCACAGCGGCTCGCGGCGCTTGTATATAGATCAAGGAAGTTTGGTGCTTGTTAAACTGTGTTTTAGGACTCTACTCATTCAAAGAATGGTTACATATTTTTTTCAGCTGAGTTCAGCTATTTTTGGCTCCGGACTTTATCCCTTTGGGCTCCGGAGTATTTCTCAGGCTTGGTCTCTACTTTTTTCTTTTTGTTTTTCTGCTTTTCCCTTTTTGTAATAAAACTCATGTCTGTCTCTGACCAGTGCACCTGTACAGGACCCGTTCTCTGACAGTTACTGTTAGACTCCACCCTCTTGCTGGGGGCGGGGTTTAGGATGAGTGACTCACAGCCAGAGTTTTCCTCTCTCTTTTCAGGATCCTGACTCTGGTGTATGTGGTACAGAAGCCTGAGAAGCTGTAATCAACTGGCTGTGGACTGGTCACTGGAGTGGTCAACACAATGTTGTTGTCCATGTTTGGCATCAGAAAAATGCTCCTAGGAAACAGAGAAAATTTGAATGTAAATGTATCTCCACTTTTGATGATAGTGTTTGATTATGACCCTGTCTGTTTAAGGAATGGACCAATAGGAATGGTCCATTCTGGAGAAACGAGACTCACAACGCTTCAACACACTTTTGGCCAGACGCTGTATTTATCGACTCTTGACGGAGTTTGTCGGTAATGTTTGGTTTAATTAACAGGGAATAAAATCAAAACTAAACCATAAAAATCACAAACTGTGCATTACATTGTTGACAAAATATATATAAAAAAAAAAACTTAATGAAAAGACTAGCGCCCCCTCGAGGGTGTGTTCCCACCTTACGCCCAGTGATTCCTGGAAGGCTCCGGACCCACTGCGACCCTGAACTGGATAAGGGTTACAGACAATGAATGAATGACTGAATGTATGAATATATTAATAACCATAAACAACCATTACATGACATGAAATCACATGTGTTTGTGTCTCTGTGAAAGAGTAGACCGAGGTCTTTAAGCACACTATTAGTAGCGCATAATATGTATTTTGTAACTATGTAATAGTGTGGTAAATAATGCAACTTAAATTCTAAATATTTTACTTTATATTCTTTTAAAGTCACGGTGCATGGAAACATTCATTCCTTCATTCATTCATTGTCTGTAACCCTTATCCAGTTCATGGTCACATTGGGTCCGGAGCCTACCCAGAATCACTGGGCGCAAGGCAGGAATACACCCTGGAGGGAGCGCCAGTCCTTCACAGGGCGACACACACTCACACATTCACTCACACACTCACACCTACAGACACATTTGAGTATCCAATCCACCTACCAGCATGTGTTTTTGGAGCGTGGGAGAAAACCAGAGTATTTAGAGGAAATCCACGCGGACACAAAGAGAACGCACCACACTCCTCACAGACAGTCACGCGGAGGAAACCCATGCAGACACAGGGAGAACACACCACACTCCTCACAGACAGTCACCCGGAGGAAACCCACACAGACACAGGGAGAACTCACCACACTCCTCAAAGACAGTCACCCGGAGCGGGATTCGAACCCACAACCTTCAGGACCCTGGAGCTGTGACAGAGACACTACCTGCTGCTCCACCGTGCCCTGGACGCTCCCTGGCGCCTTGGGTGCCATGGAATCAGCCTGTTTATAATCACACAGATAAGACAGGGATCATCTGAAGGAGGGAAGTTACCTGAGATCAGGCTCTTCTTCTTCTTCTTCTTCTTCTCACGCTAATTCTCCTCCAGTTCGTTCGTCCCCCTGAGCTCTGTGAGACCAGTGCGTTAAGTAAGTTTTTAAGTAATAGCTCTGAACAGTCATGTGTCTCAGAGGTTTAAACGTAATTTCCAGTGACCTTCGGAGTCATTATGGATCAGCTGAAACTAATTGACCTGTGATGGACTGCACAGTGCAGGTGTTATTCCTGGATGCTATAAAAGCTTATGTAGGTTAGTAACTTTAAAAATGTGTCACCATTGAAATCATCAACTCATATCTCCACTGTAAAATCTCTCCCTTATTCCTCTGTGTAAAATGATACATACAAAACCAGTCCAGTTCAATTTAGACCTTTTCTAATGCTCCATTCACTCATTTCCACTCTTTCCTTGTAGATGTAAAGTCAGAGACAGTAGCTCATCTGTCGCTGCACAGTGTGTGTCGCTCGTCCTCTAGTCCTTCATCAGTGACGCTGTCGGCTGGATGTTTTTGGTCGGTGGACTGTTCTCAGTCCGGACACTGAGGGGTTAAACTCCAGCAGCACTGCTGTGTCTGATCCACTCTACACCAGCACAACACACACTAACACACCACCACCACGTCAGTGTCACTGCAGCGCTGAGAATGATCCACCACCACATCACACCTGCTCTGTGGGGGTCCTGAGCGCTGAGAAACAGGGGGGAAAGAGGGTTAACAAAGTATGCAGAGCAACAGATACTGTGTGTACTGTGTGTCGACTTGCTGGCAACCCGTCTGATCTGTCAACCCGTTTGGCTGTTCCTGTACCCGTTTAGAAGAAGCTGTTTTGATCGCTCGGGTTTTCCTGTTTACTCATTTCTACTGTTATTTCTGTATTTATATCTGTTTTTATAACCTACTAACCATCCATAGATCTATCTTTTAGATTGTCTCTGCAGGAATATTTATTAAAGAGGCACTAAAACTGCCACGGGACCCTGGAGTAACGTTCTTGGTGTAAATTACTAAAATCAACTAAAAGCGGTAAGTACCTGCAATTCCATGGCTACTACTGGCTGTTTTGCCTGCTCAGAGTGTGGCATGTTTAGTTTAACCCCCTTTTCCACCTCTAGCAACAAAGATAGTGGTTGTGTTTGTACTAAGTGTCAGCTAGTTAGCTCTCTGGTGGATAAAGTGGACCAGCTAGAAGTGCGCATCCGGAGCTTATAATTGTCAAGGGATAAACAGCGAGATTCAGTGTTAGCAACTCCGGGTGCCTTAGGGAGAGTTAGCACCCCCACGACTCCGGCGTTAGAGCCCTCACAGCGGGATGAATGGGTGACGTCTCGGCATCATAGCCGGAAAGCTAAGGCTGATGCTAACGCTGAGGCCAAAGCTAGCCCACCGGGACACCACGCTCCTCCCATTTCCGTGTCAAACAGGTTTGCCCTGCTCAGCGAAGCACCCGCTGAGGAGCCTGTTAAGAGTGCTCTGGTTATATTGTTCGACACGTGAAATTAGCTACTCCTTTAGGGGCGCCGGCAGTAACAGTTAGCTGTTTATCGGGAGCCAGAGTGCCGGATATTAGTGGCAACCTTAGACTGTTAGTTAATAGGAGATATTCGAGGGTAGTCATTCATGTAGGGGCCAATGATATTTGTCTGCAGCAGTCTGGGGTAACTAAGGGCAATATTACAGAGGTGATTAAACTGGCCCAGACGATGTCCGATGCTGTAATCTGCTCTGGTCCCATACCAATGCGGCGTGGCGACGAAGCTTACAGCAGACTTTGGGCGTTAAACTGCTGGATGTCCAAGTGGTGTTCCAAAAATCAAGTGGGCTTTATAGACAATTGGTTACGTTTTGAGGGCAAGCCTGGTCTTATAGGTAGGGATGGTATCCACCTCACGTGGGAGGGTGCTGCCTTACTTTCTTGCAGCATAGCACATAGTCTTTTAGTTAGTCAGCAGAGTAGTGTAGACAGCTGCTGACAATCCAGAGCCGGGACCAGGCCGCAGACAGACAGGCTAAACCGACCGTCTGCGAACTGTCTTGAGGCGTCACCCAGGTTCAACTCTATTGAGACTGTGTCTTTCCCCCGAACTAAATGTAAAAGTAGAAAAACAAAATCAGCCTGTTTCAGCAACCTAATCAATATTAAATCATACACAACACCTAGCCGCAACACCTCAGAACTAAAATTTGGGTTACTCAACATAAGATTACTGAACTCAAAAGCACTCATCGTAAATGATATTATAAGTGATCATAAATTCAATGTTTTCTGTCTCACGGAAACATGGGTTAAACCAAATTAATATTCAGCACTAAATGAAGCCGCCCCCCTAGGCTATAATTATGCACATAGCCCAAGAATATCAGGCAAAGGAGGTGGAGTATGTGTAATTTATCAAAATACCCTAGAAATTAGTCTTAAACAATGTGACACCTTCTCTTCTTTTGAGGTTCTCTCCACTATTATTACAAATCTGGTCACAAAAAAATAACGCATTTTTATTATGCAACATTTACAGATCACCAGGGCCTTACTTAGAATTTCTGAAAGAATTCAGCGATTTTGCTGCAAACCTAGCGCTGTGCAATCATAAAGTTATAATTGTAGGAGGTTTAAATATCCATTTTGAGAAGGAAAGTGACCCACTAAAAAGGCATTTACCTCAATCTTAGACTCTATTGGTATTACTCAAAATGTAACAGGGCCTACACACTACTGCAGTCACACTTTAGACTTAGTTCTGACACTATGTCTTAACATCGACAAAATTAATATCTTACTGCAATCCTCAGCAATCTCCGACCATTACCTAATTTCATATGAGCTACATCTTAGCCATAATATATGTAAGAACCCTCGCTATTCTACAAAGCATATAATAAAACCATCTACTGCCCTACAATTTATAGAAAACCTCCCAGAACTATCAACCCCTGTTCCCACTCCATCAGACCCAATGGACCTAGAGGTACTAACTGACTACTTAGAAAATACCTGTCAATCTACTTTAGAAAAGGTAGCACCACTTAAACATAAAAGTATAAGACAGAAAAAGCTCACACCGTGGTATAATGATAAGACCCGTACTTTAAAACAAACATCACGGAAACTAGAGCGGAAATGGCGATCAACCAAGCTTGAAGTGTTCCATTCTGCCTGGAAGGACAACCTTATAGAGTATAGAAATGCCCTCACTAAAGCTCGCTCAGCATATCTGGCCTCGTTGATCTACAATAATAAAAATAATCTGAGAGCACTTTTTAGTGTGTTTTCTAGAATTACAAAAAATCAAGCAGGTTCCGAACAACTAATTCCAGCAACTCTCACCAGTAAAGATTTTAAGGCCACCCGATGTGAATGATATAAAATATAATGTAACTGTAAAAGAAAGACTTGAAACCTTTTACCCACTCCCACAATTAGAATTAGAGAAGATTATCACTTCCGCAAACTGTACAACTTGCACACTTGATGCAATTCCCACAAAATTGCTCAAAGAAGTACTACTAGCTATTATCGATCCCTTTTTAACTATAGTAAACTCATCCCTTAGCCTGGGCCATGTACCCAAAGCTTTTAAACTAGCAGTTATTAAACCTATGATCAAGAAACCAAATCTTGATGCTAGTACACTGTCTAATTACAGGCCTATTTCAAATTTGCCATTTCTGTCCAAGATCTTAGAAAAAGCCGTGGCCCAACAATTTAGTTAATATCTACATAAGAATAATATATATGAAAAATTCCAATCTGGATTCAGGCAACATTATAGTACAGAGACAGCTCTAGTCAAGATAACAAATGATCTTCTTCTTGCCTCTGATCAAGGCCACGTATCCCTGTTGGTGCTTCTTGACCTAAGCGCAGCCTTCGATACAATAGACCACAATATTCTCCTAGAAAGGTTAGAAAACATGGTTGGAATCACAGGGACAGCCCTATTTTGGTTCAAATCTTACTTAACGGAACGTTACCAATTCATAAAAGTAAACAATCTAAATTCAAATTATTCTAAAGTAAGATTTGGAATTCCACAAGGCAATCTTAGGACCATTGTTGTTTACATTATACATGTTACCGCTAGGCACAGTTATAAGAACCCATGACATTAACTTTCACTGTTACGCAGAAGACACGCAATTGTATATTTCAGCTAAGCCCGATGACAAACACAGATTAAAGAAAATAGAGGACTGTGTAAAAGACGTGAAAGGCTGGATGTTGCGTAACTTCCTCCTTCTAAACAGCAACAAAACAGAGGTCCTGCTTTTGGGTCCAAAGGTGGCAAGAAATAAATGATCAGATTTAATTTTAAATCTCGCTGACTTTCCAGTTAAACCTGGTTCAGCAGCAAAAAATCTTGGTGTCATAATTGACCCGGATTTATCATTTGATCAACACATAGGTAGTATCACTAGGACAGCTTTTTTACATCTTCGCAATATTGCTAAGATTAGAAATGCCTTATCCCTCCAGGACGCAGAAACATTAGTATATGCCTTTATTACTTCAAGGCTTGACTACTGTAATGCACTACTGTCAGGATGCACCAGCAGCAATTTAAGAAAACTTCAACTAGTTCAAAATGCTGCAGCCAGGGTCCTCACTAAAACTAGAGAATTTGAACATATCAGCCCAGTTTTATCATCACTTCATTGGCTGCCTGTTAAATTCCGCATTGACTACAAAATTTTGTTATTAACATATAAAGCTCTACATGGGCTTTCTCCTGAATACCTTCAAGATACAATTTCCTATTATGAGCCTCCACGTTCACTCAGATCACAGAATACTGGATTTTTAATTGTTCCCAGAATTCAGAAGGCCTCAGCTGGGGGAAGAGCCTTTTCTTATAAAGCCCCCAGACTCTGGAATGATCTTCCAGAAAATGTTCGGGACTCAGACACAGTCGCAATCTTCAAATCTAGGCTAAAAATTCATTTGTTTAGTTTATCTTTTGGTAGCTAATGCTCCCCCATAGATAAAGGCGGCAGATCCGGGGGGTCCATGGACACAGGGAATTATAGGAAACTGAGACGCTGGTGCTGTCGTCCCGCCGCTTCTCGCGATCACTCAGGTTTGTTGACGGTGGAGCGGAGGGATGCCAGTGTTTCAGGATGCTCCCGTGTCTGTGTGTCCTTCTGGTTCTCTCCTTTTAGTTAAAGCTGTCATAGTCAGATCTGCCGGAGTCATTAGCCACACTCTGGAAATTTTCATATTTTCTACTTTACAAACACAAAAAGTTCAAAACTAACTCCATCCCTTTACATCTTTCCGAGTAAACGACTGCCCACCTGTCTGTCTGGACACTGATGGATGACTGTCGAGATCCTCCTCCACACTTCAGACCAGCTGCCCACGCTCCAGCAACCACCAAGTGCCTTGAAGCTGTCCCTACACTGAAGTTCTCACGGACTACTAACTATCATCACCAGTAGATTGACCAGAGGAGGATGGGTTGCTGGAGACCCCTTGTGAGCCTTGGTTCCTCCCAAGGTTTCTTCCTCAGCTGGGGGAGTTTTTCCTTGCCACTGTCGCCCCTGACTTGCTCACTTGAGGGTTTTACAATTTGTCTTTACATTTCATGTCAAATCTTGTCTTACTGGAATTCTGTGAAGCCGCTTTGTGACAACATCAGTTGTGAAAAGCTCTATATAAATAAATTTGATTTGATTTGATTTGAACAGATTAACTACAGCCTGTAAAACTACAAAGTGCTCCTGTGGTCAATGGGGGAACTCAAATGTAAAACAGTAATATATCAACATCAATAATAACAATAATAATAATGCGTCAACTTTGTCTCTATAAAAAAGAGCAGATATATCATATAATTCCGCTTGAAAACAACAGGTTTAACGTTGTTTATTTAAATGTTTTGATATATATATATATATATTTTTTTTTTTTCAAATAATTTTCAATCACAGAAAACTATTGTAATTTTAAAAGCATTTCAGAGAAGAAATTTAACTCTAAAATCACAAATATTTAAATTGTTTCTCAGTCCTCAGAAGGAAGAATAATTCTTTGGACACACCACCACCTGGCGGCCGATTGGAATATTAACACTAAAAAAATTACTCCCAGAGTTCTTTAACCATAAAAAAATTGTGATATAACAACTTATATAACAAATATATTTGATTTAATGGCATCTTGTTCTGTGTGTGTGTGTGTGTGTGTGTGTTTGTGTGTGTGTGTGTGCAGTGCAGAAGTCTCAGGCCCCTAAGATAACGATACATATTTAAACTAATGCCTCTCAGTGAGTGTGGGGCTGGTGTAAAGTTATAATCACAGTGAACACAAACAATAATGATATAAAACACATCAGAAAAGATATTGTTTTCTATAAAGAAGCAGTGGGTGAGAGTGAGTTTGAAGAACAGTGTTTTGTTCAGATTCTCCTTGATTTACATGAACTTGTTAAACCCACAGCACACATTATTTAAAATCATTATTAATCCACCACTAAAACTAGGCACTGGATGATCACCTCAAACAATACACACTCCACGAGGAGAGACTTGGACAAAGTTAAACACATTCACACACAGAGGATCACACTGGAGGAATGTGACTGGGTTTATTCTAATGGTGGGGGGGTATTTGTCGTTTGTTTTTTAGCAAATAAACACTTACTGCTCAGATACATAGCTTTTTAAACCTCAGTCTCTGGAGCCTACAACCTTTGCACAGTACTGTGTGTGTGTGTGTGTGTGTGTGTGTGTGTGTGGTATTTCATTAATTCATTCAGATCCTCGGGTTGTGTTTGCTGAGAGTCAGTGATGTAGACAGTGTGACCTTTAACCCCAGCTGGACGGAGAGTTCAGAAGTTGGAGTCTCTTTTCCGAGCTGCTCAGAGACTCGGATTTAGTCCCAGGTTTCCTCTGGGTGACTGTCTGTGAGGAGTGTGGTGTGTTCTCTCTGTGTCTGCGTGGGTTTCCTCCGGGTAACTGTCTGTGAGGAGTGTGGTGTGTTCTCTCTGTGTCTGCGTGGGTTTCCTCCGGGTGACTGTCTGTGAGGAGTGTGGTGTGTTCTCTCTGTGTCTGCGTGGGTTTCCTCCGGGTGACTGTCTGTGAGGAGTGTGGTGTGTTCTCCCTGTGTCTGCGTGGGTTTCCTCCGGGTGACTGTCTGTGAGGAGTGTGGTGTGT
Source organism: Hoplias malabaricus (assembly GCF_029633855.1). Classification (NCBI taxonomy): domain Eukaryota; kingdom Metazoa; phylum Chordata; class Actinopteri; order Characiformes; family Erythrinidae; genus Hoplias; species Hoplias malabaricus. The sequence continues at coordinate 77,209,484 of NC_089802.1, read as the reverse complement.
TCTCCCTGTGTCTGCGTGGTTTCCTCCGGGTGACTGTCTGTGAGGAGTGTGGTGTGTTCTCCCTGTGTCTGCGTGGGTTTCCTCCGGGTGACTGTCTGTGAGGAGTGTGGTGTGTTCTCCCTGTGTCTGCGTGGGTTTCCTCCGGGTGCTCCACACGTTGGTAGGTGGATTGTAGACTCAAAAGTGTCCATAGGTGTGAGTGTGTGAGTGAATGTGTGTTCCCGCCTTGTGCCCAGTGATTCCAGGAAGGCTATGGACCCACCTTTTCTCATTCATTCATAGCACTCCTTGATCTCCTCCTCTACAGAGGTAAAGCTAACAGTTCTCCTCCATTGCAGTGGCTCTCCTTTCTCAACACAAACCCAGAATTTAATTTCAGCTGCTCACATATCTCCGAGGAGGAAACGCTGACTCCAGCAGTCTAACAAAACCATCAGAGTCAGTCCCTACCCTCCTCTCACCTGGATCTGGGGCTCTGAGACAGAGCTGTGAGTAATGAGGGAGGAGATCAGCCCCGACAACAACACACCTGCCCTCTGACTCCTCTCAGACCCAATCGCCATGACGCCCAGGCCTGGAAACCCCCGCGCTTACCAGGGGACCTTGATCAGGCACACACACACACACACACACAATCACTTTCATTTTCTGTCTATCTATCTATCTATCTATCTATCTATCTATCTATCTGTCTGTCTGTCTGTCTGTCTGTCTCTAATACATTGGACAGTGAACATAATTAATTTCCATAAAGGTTCAGAACAAAGGGAGCAATTAAAGAACAAAGTCTTCAGGATTTAAGAGAGCTGTTCATTATCTTGTCGTTTTTACGGCTAACTCTCGAATCTTAAAGGTTATGTGTAACATTATTTAAATCACCTCAGTGTTTGGGTCTCAGTGCTTACCTCAAACTTCCTTCTCTTTCTCTCTCACACTCTCTTTCTCTCTCTCTCTCTCTCTCTCTCTCTCTCTCTCTCTCTCTCACACACACACACACACACACACACACACACACACATACGTGCAGTGAGGTGATTGCTGCATTTGCATGAGCTCAAATATGAAGCTTCCCTCCTCAGCCGTGTCTGGGCCCTGCTTTAGCTTCTCAATCTCACGGCTCGGTAGGTCCTCAGCCCTCGGTCCACTCTAGAATATTTGACTTCTTCAGGCTCTGCTCGGCTGGAACCTGCGCAAATATCGCAGCCAAGAGTCTGATCTTGGGGCGTCGTACCCTGGAAATCTTAACCTGTAGGAACTATGTGATGTTTAGAGCTGAGAGTGTGCTTCTGGACCTGCGTTAATTCTGGAGCAAAGAGTTTGAGTCCTGAACTACACAGAATTTCAAACCTTTATACGTCAGCGTTGACTCGATGTAGAGCCTACACCGCTGTGAGCGTTTATACGTCTGCTTTGGTGTCTGTGGCGCTCTGCAGTTATACCTCCACACCACTAGGGGCTGAATCTCAAACAGCTTCCTCTACACTGTGTAGTAAACAGCGCAGTGGTGTAGTAGAGTTGGTTTTATTAATCTTTAATGTGCACTCTGTAGGGAGTAGGGCTTTGTTTGGGACAGAGTAGAGTTTACACGAGGCGCCAGGAAACAAATAAGCGGCATGTATTTCCCGCGTCAAGATGTCCGTATTT